>NW_023644974.1:0-5000 GCF_015228065.2 Penaeus monodon | reverse complement strand
ACATTTATATATGTTACAAGGAATATGAAATATATATAATTGCACATATATTAATATATATATTAAAAATAAAAATATATATATATATATATAATATATAATATATATATAAAATATATATTACATATATATTTATATTTATATATATTTTGTAATGAATGTGAATTATTCATACAATTTTAAGAAATAAATATGTATATTATATTTTTTATATAAAGGTTTAAATTTATAAAGTAATTGGGTATATCCTATAATGTTAAATCTCATATATAATTTTTATATTTTATAAAATTTTTTTATTATTAGTATGAGAGGGAATGTTAGGTCTAGTGAGATCCTGTTGCATGTTTCTATTTGTGGGTCATTGGCAGGGTTGGTTTATACGGTCTTTGGGTCATACCTGGAGGGGCCCAAGGATAAATTTCCTGGTTAGGTATTATTCACTCTCATAAAAATGTATTATATATTTTTATATAAAATTATATTTTTAAAAATATATATTATTATATATATATATATATATATAATATATAGGTTTTTTTTTTTTTTTTTTTTTTTTTTTTTTTTTTTTTTTTTTTAGTATTTCATTTTGAGCTGCCGTGGTCACAGCATGATATTTGTTTGTTTTTTCATGTTTGTGATGATTTTGGGGAGTACGGGTAGGGCCCCCATTCTTTTTCACGGAAAAATCCGGGTTTGTTCCCTTTTTAGGAAATCTTTTCTCTTTTTATCGGGGTTTGGGCCCGCACACTTGGGCTGGCTGTCCCCCAGGGGTAGGTAGGCAATCGAGGTGAATTTCCTTGCCAAGGAATAATGCGTTGGCGGGTGACTCAAAACCCTAAACTCGGTTTGCTACGTGACACTTTTGAGTCCAATGCTTAACCTCTTGGCCCCCCGCGGCCTATATTTTATTTTAATTATATATATATAATATATAAAAAATATATATAATAATATAATATAAAATATATATATATATAAATCTTTTACACATGTATATATATATGTAGTGTATATTTGTGTTATTATGTATAGATAATGGTATAATATGTTTATGTTTTCATATATTAATTATATATATAATATAATAAAATATATATAATATATATTTTATATTATAATATAATTTATTATTTTATAATATATATATATTTTAATTTTTAATATTTTATTATTTATATTTTTTGCATATAATTTTTTTAAATAAATATTTTTATTTTTAATATTTATTATATTAAAATTTTATTATAAATTATATTATATGAAAGAATAATATACTAAATTATATTATTATATATATAATTTTTATTTTTTAAATTTTATGTAAAACATGTATTAATTTATATATAAATAAATAAATAATATTATATATTATATATAAAAATTTAATATTATAATATATAATAAATAAAAAATTTTAAAAATAATTTAATAAAATATATATATATATTATTTTATAATATATATATATAATAATAAATATATATAATATTAATATATAATTATATATATATACACCAAATACATTATACATATATATTATAAAACATATATATGATATATACATATATATGTATAAATAAAATAATGTATATAAAACATATATATTTTATATATAATATTTAAATTATACATATATATTTTTAAAATTACAAATTGTTAATTATAATAAAAATAAAAAATATTAAATTATAAATAATAAATATAAATATATAATAAATATTTAATATATATATATTTTATTTTAAATATATATATATAATATTTATTTTTTTATTTATTTATTTATATATAAAACTATTTATTTATATTCAAATTCACCCCAAACCACAAACCCCACACCAACACACACACACACACACACAAAACACACACACACACACACACACAACACACAACACACACACACACACCCAACCCCCCCCCCCCGTCGCACTACCCATCCCACATGTCGGCACTACAACACTACAACTACACACGCACATGCACATCTCAGCAAAACTACACTGTGCGTTTTGTGGGGGTGTGCATGGTTGTGTAGTATACATATATATGGGTATTAGATATAAAATATGTAGATACACACACAATACACATACACAACACACAAAAACAAAAAGACACACACACAAAAAAAAAGACAACACACAAAAAAAAAAAAAAAAAAAAAAAAAAAAAAAAAAAACAAAAAAAAAAAAAAAAAATTTATTATATAAATTTTTATATATATATAATATATATAATAATAGAAAATTTATATATATTTTTATATGTCTATTTTTATAAGGAATATGTGTTTTTAATGAAAATTTTTTTTTGTTAATATGGGTTTATTATTTTTTGGAAATTGTAAAATTTTTAATTTTTAATATTTTTTTATATATATATATATAATATATATAATAATATATTATAAATTATTTTAATTTGTTTTGTTATATGTTTATATATTTATATTTTATGTGCTTGTATTTATATATACTTTAAATTATGTTTATATTTTATATATATTAATGTAATATATTTATATATTTATATTTTAAAAATTAAAAATTAAAAATTAAAAATTATATATATAATATTATATTATAAATTATATTAAAAATTTTGTTATATATTAATTTTTTTTTTTTTTTTTTATGAAAATTTTTTATATATAAAATTTTTTAATATGGGTATATATTTAATATTATATATATATATATTTTTAATATATATTATAATTATTATATTTATTATTTTATTTTATTATAAATATTATTTTTATATATATAATATATATATATAAAATAATATATATAATTGTATATTAATATATATTTTTATATTTTTATAAAAATAATTTATTTAAATTAGAAAATATAATATAATGGGTAGATAGAAGGATAATAGATAATAGATTAGATAGATAGATAAGTAAAGGATTTAATTTTTTGGTCTGAGCTCATTTTATAAAATCAATTTTATTTTTCCCCTTTCTTCTCAGAATATCCTGATTTTGTCCCGAAGGTGCTGAAGGGGTGATGGCCCCTGGGGTCAATAAGAGGAAAAATATGAAAAAATAGTTCCTCAGGACAAAGATTTTCCCCAAAGAAAGGGCTCTATTTTCTGAGAATGGCTTTGGGTCTTTTTTCAAACTCGGAGTTTTGGGACTGCGAATGAGTTTGTTTTAAATTTTTTTAGTGCTTATTTTACTTTAACACTCACTAATATTTATGGATCCATACCTTGTTGATGTAAAAGGGAAAAATTTTTTTAAAGTTAGAAGTTTATTTGTTTCAGAGGCTGTGCAGCACTAACCCCTTTTTGTAAGGCCAATACCATTATATTTTTTTTTTATATTAAAAAATATATATATATATATATATATATATATTATAATTATATATATTTTTTATATTTTTTAAAATATTTGATTGTTTATATTATATATATTCATATTTATGTACATTTTATATACAAATAGATATGTATATTATATAAATATATATTATATTTTTATTATATAAATAATAAAATAATAAAATTTTAAAATATTTTTATTTTGGGGGGTGGGAATGTTAAAAGTAGAAAAGTCGAAAAATAAAAAAAAAAAACACAACAAAAATTAAATAGAATACATACAACATAAAAAAAAATATATAAAATATAGATAATAAAAAAAAAATATAAAAATAATATATTTTAAATAAAATAAAATTTGTTTTTTTTTTAAAAAATAAAAAAAAATATAAATAAAAATTTTTATAAAAAAATAAAAATTTTAAAAATTTTTTGTGCGAAATATTTTTAGTAAGATAAATAAAAATAAAAAAAAAAATAAAATAATTTTATTTAAAATATTATTAATTAATTTTTATAAATAAAATTATTTTATAAAATTAAAATAATTATAATAAATATAAATAAAATAATAAAAACACAAAACAACTTTTGTAAAAAATTATAAATTGATTTAAAAATACACAAACCCCTAAAAAAACACAAATTTTTTTTTAAAAATTTTTATATATACAAATATAAAGAATTTTTTAAAATTTAAAAAAATATAAAAAAATATAAATATAAAAAAATTTTATATAAAATTCAGAGATAAAAAAAAAAAAAAAAAAAAAAAAATATATAAATATATATAAAAATAAATATTATATAATATGTATATATAAAATTAATTTAAAAATAAAATAAATTTTTATATATTAAAAATATATATATTAAAATAATATTATATATATTTTTAATATATTTATTTTATAATACACAAATATAACATAAAATATTTACACATGACATCACACAATACATATTTATAGATATGTATAAATTGTATGTATATATATAGATTCATAAATACACATGTGTTGTTGGTGTGTGTTGTGTGTGTGTGTTGTGTGTGTGTGGGGTGTGGTGTGTGGTGTGTGTGTGTGTATGATGTTTAGTATATGCATGGGGTTTTAAAAAAAGAATATTTACAAATTTTTAAGTAAATACTTTTAATATTTTATATATTTATTATATAATATAAATATATATAATAAAATAATATGTATAATAGTATAGGATATATAACATAATGTTATGGAATATAAAAACATAGCACATAAAAATATAAAAAAATAAAAATATTAAAATACAAACATAAAAAAAATTAATATATAATAAAATAAAAAAATAATATATATAACAATAAAAAAAAAACACATTAATTAAAATATAATTTTTAAAATATATAATTTTAATATATATATATAATATATTTTTAAATTTTTATATATATATATATATATATTAAAAAAAAATAATTAATATAATATATAATAATTATATATATATATATTTTCATATAATATATAAATTTATATAATAAATTTAAAAAATACAAAAAAAAAAAAAAAAAAAATAAAATTTTTCAAATTTTAAAATTTTAAAAAATACATATAATCATAAATTTTTTTTTTTTTTTTTTTTTTATTTTATAATTATAAAAAAAAAAAAAAAAA
>NW_023644972.1:0-2500 GCF_015228065.2 Penaeus monodon | reverse complement strand
ATACTAACCTAATTAGATCAATCTAACCTAACCTAACGAAGCCTAATCTAACATAACGTAGCTAAACTTCTCTAATCTAAATAAATTAACATAACGAAACCTAACTATCCCTAAACTTAATATAACAGAACATAACATGAATAAACCTAACCTATTAAAACCTAATCTAACATAACATAACAAGACAAAATAACTAAACCTATTCTTATCTAATACAACCGAAGATAACTAAACCTAACCTAGCCTAACCAAATCTAACCGAACTAAACTTAATATATCCGTAACTATCCTAATGTATGCTAAACCAATTAAGCCTATGCTAACATAAAATAACAAAATCTATCCCAACTAAACGTCATCTAACCTAACCAAAATCAACCTACCTAACTTGAATAAAACTAACCTAACCTAACCTAACCTAATCTAACTAAACCTAACGAAACCTAACCTAACCAAATCTATCCTATTCAAACCTATCCTAACGTAATATAACAAAACGCAATGAAACCTAACGAAACTTAACCTAACCAAGATCCATAGGCAGGCAGATACACAGATAGATAGATGGGCCGGTAAGAAGGCTGACTAGCAAGAAAGATAGGTAGGTAGATAGATAGACAGATACGTAGGTAGGTACGTAGGTAGGTAGTAGATAACTAAATAGGTAGATACGTAGGTAAGTAGATAGAAGTGTAGGTAGGAAGGTAGGTAGATAGCCAATTATCTAACTGGACATATAAAACATACATATATACATACTTATACACACAGAAACATATGCACATATAAATAAATAGATAAATAAATGGATATATATATATATATATATATATATATATATATATATATATATATATTATATATATATATATATATATATATATATATATATATATATCACAACATGAAAACTACAATTAGGTATCATGCTGTGACCACGGCGGCTCAAACATGAACCTACCGTTAAAAAAAATATATATATATACACTGTACATATATACACACATACATATGTATGAATACATATCTACCTATCTATTTATCTACGAATCTATCTATCTTTATAAATATGTGAGTGTATGTATGTATGTATGTATCTATATCTATGTATCTATGTACCCAATTATATATTTTTTATATACATGTGTGTGTGTGTGTGTGTGTGTGTGTGTGTGTGTGTGTGTGTGTGTGTGTGTGTGTGTGTGTGTGTGTGTGTGTGTGTGTGTGTGTGTGTGTGTGTCTCTGACCCCGCCCACCTCTCATGCTGGCCACACTTCCAAGCGGCACGAGGCTCCGCCCCCTCGGCGCCTTTCTTCCCTCAGCCACACCTCTAACTGGCACTAAGCTCCGCCCCCTCATAGAGGGGGAAGTGGGGCTCGACGTGGAAGGAGGCCCGCCATTGGATCATCCAGCGGGAGTCTTCTCCCATTGGCTGGAACGACGACGCTGCTCGAGGGCGCAGCTGGAGACTCGGAAGGAACAGAAGGAGAAGGGAAGAAGCCATCCAAATAAGACGAAGCAATAAGGGAAGAATGAGACGAAGAAAAAGGAGAAGACGAAAATAGGAAGAAGCGATCCAAATAAAATGGAACAATAAGAAGAGAATAAGATTAATAATAATAAAAAGAAGAAAATACATTCTCTTTTATCTTTACATATGGAAAAGGTATAATAATTGCAATAATGATGATAAAGAGGATAATAATGATAATATTGATTATGATACCGATAATAATGATGATAACGATGAACATTATGATGATAATGACAGTAATCACTTCCATTTATAAAAAAGGAAAAGAAAAAAATTATAAAAGACGATCTACCGAAATACAGCCCTTTGATATATATATATAAACATATACATAAATATATATACATATATATATATATATATATATATATATATATATATATATATATATATATATATATATATATACACGTTTTTACACACACACAGACACACAAACACACACAAACACACACACACACAAACACACACACATACGTATATATATATATCTATATCTATCTATCTATCTATCTATCTATCTATCTATCTATCTATCTATCTATATATATATATATATTCATATATCTATATCTATACATATATATATAATTATATATATACACACACAAATATCTATCTATCTATCTATCTATCTATCTATCTATCTATATATATGTGTGTGTGTGTGTGTGTGTGTGTGTATGTGTGTGTGCGTGTGTGTGTGTATCTGTGTGTGTGTGTGCCTGTGTTTGTGTGTGTCTGTGTGTGTGTTTGTGTATATACACACACATATTTATATACACACACACACACACACACACACACACACGCACACACACACACACACACACACATACACACACACACACATATGTATATTATATATATATAATTATATTATATTATATATATATATAAAAATATTATAATTTATTATATAATTTGGGGTTTTTTTTTTGTTTTGTTGTGGTGTGTTTTGTGTTT
>NW_023644971.1:0-8385 GCF_015228065.2 Penaeus monodon | reverse complement strand
ATATTATATATATATATATTTTTATAAAATTTTAAAATTATAAAATATATATAAATAAATAAATAATTATATTTTAAAAAATTAAAAATAAAAAAAATATTATATATATTTTATATATATATATATATATATATATATATATATATATATATATATTTTTTTGTGTGTGGTGGTGGGTGTGTTGTTTGTGTGGGTGTGTGTAGGGTATATAATAAGTATACAAAAAAAAAATATATATTAAATATATATATAATATATAATATATATATATATATATATTTATATATATATTTTTATAATACATATGTATATACGTATATAATAAGTAAATTTTATTTTTATTATTATATAATAAGTAAATATAAAATAATATATATATATATAATATATAATATATATATATATATATATATATTATTATATGGTTGTGGTGTGTGTCTGTGTGTGGGTGGTGGTCTTTGGTGTGTGTGTGTGTGTGTGTGTGTTGTATGTGTGTGTTATGTGGTTGTGTGTGTATGTATATATGAATTAATTTTAATTAATTATATAATATATAAAATTATATATATATATATATATATTTTATATATTACATATACACATATACACACAACAAAGCACACACCCCAAAACTTATATAATATATATATATATATATATATAAATATATATAATTTATATATATATATATAATACAATATATGTTATATAAAAAATTTTATAATAATAATTAATATATATATATAAAATATAATATATAATATATATATACATATAAAATTATATATTATATATATATATATATTAATATAATATATATATTATGTAAATAAATATAATATTATATTAATATATTTATATATATTATATATATATAAAAATTATATATATATAATATATATGTGTGTGTGTGGTTTTGGTGTGTGTGTATACTTATATGTGTGATGTGTGTGTTGGGGGGTTTTGTGTGGGGTGTATGTATATATATTATATATTTTAAATATATAATATATATATAATATATATATATGTGGTGTGTGGTGTGTGTGTGTGTGTGGGGGTGTGGTGTATGTGAGGTTGTGGTATGTATATATGCATATGTATGTGGTATATATTATATATGTTGTGGTGTGTTGGGGGTGTGTTGGTATGTATGTAAAATATATATATTAAAATATATATATAATATATATATATATATACATTTTTATATATTATATATATAAATTAAGTCCCCCCCCCCCCCCCCCCCCCCCCCCCCAACACACACCCCAACCACACAAAAAACACACACAGAAAAACACAACACACAATACAAGACAACACACACCACACACCCCACCCCCACACACACACACAGACACACACACACACACACACACACACAAAACACCACACACACAAACCATATAATATATATATAATATATTATATATAAAATAAGTATAATAGTAAAAAATATAAATGAAATATAAATTATATATATATATATATAATAATATATATATATATAATTTTAAAGTTGATTTTTATACTAGTTGCACACCCCTTTTTAGGGGGGTTGTGGCAGGTTGGTTTAGCACGGGCCCCCGGGGTTCATACCGGAGTAACCTAGGTTCGAGCCCTGGTAGGGAGGATTGTTATTTACGATATCAAGGGGGGATTGCATTTTTCCATTTCATAAAATTACTCAGGACACGACATAGGATTTGAATTGCTAAACAATTCACGAGTCCCAAACGGGGAGTGAGGTAAAACTTGCTGTCATTACTCAAGTATGAGTAGACAGGTAATGTTTGGGTGTAAGACCCTAGTTGCACACCCCTTTAGTGGCGTGTGGCAGGGTTTGGTTTTGACTGGCCTCCGGTTTATACCGGGAAAACCCAGGTTCGAGTCCGGTCAGGGAGGATTGTTTTATATATCAAGCGGCATTGAAATTTTTCCCATTTTTCATAAAATATACCCGGGGACATCGAAAAGGATTTGAATTGCTAAATCAATTTTCCCCCGGGGCCCCCCAAGGGGAGTGAGCGAAAACTTCGCTGTCATTATCAAGAAGTAGACAGGAATGTCTATGGAGCTGTAAGACCTAGTTGCACACCCCTTTTAGTGGGTGTTGAGGTTTGGGTTTTAGCACGGGCCCTGGGTTTATACCGGAGTAACCTGGGTTCGAGTCCTGGTCAGGGAGGATTGTTATTTATCGATATAATGCGGCATTGCATTTTTCCATTTTCATAAAATATACCTCAGGACATTGAAAGGTTTTAAATTTGCAAAATCAATTTCCACCGAGTGCCCACGGGAGTGAGGTAAAACTTCGCGTCTTTATAAGTATGAGTAGAAGGTAATGTCTATGGAGCTAGAAGATCCTAGTTGCACACCCCTTTTAGTGGGCTGTGGCAGGGTTTGGTTTAGCATGGCCCCGGGTTTTACCCCCGGGTAACTGGGTTCGAGCCCCTGGTAGGGAGGATTGTTATTTATCGAATCAATCCCCTTTGCTTATTCCATTTTTTCAAAAAAATATACTCAGGACATTGAAAAGGGATTTGAATTGCAAAATAAATTTTCCCAAACGGGGCCCCAGGGGGGAGTGAGCGTAAAATTTCGCGTCATTATAAAGTAGAGTAGACGGGTAATGTCTAGGAGCTAGTAAGATCCTAGTTGCACACCCCTTTTTAGTGGGTCGTGTGGCGGGTTGGGTTTAGACGGGCCCCCGGTTTATCCCCGGGAAAAACCTAGGTTCGAGTCCTGGCGGGGAGGATTGTTATTTTCGTATCAAGCGGCATTGATTATTCCATTTTCATAAAATATACCTCAGGACTTTGACATAGGTTTTGAATTGCTAAATCAATTTCCACCGATCCCACGGGGAGGAGCGTAAATTTCGCTGTATTACTCAAGATGAGTAGACAGGTAATGCTAGGAGCTAGAAGATCCTAGTGCACACCCTTTTTAGGGGTCGTGTGGCGGGTTTGGTTTAGAAAGGCCTCCGGTTTCTCCCCGGGGAACCTGGGTTTCGAGTCCTGGTCAGGGAGGTTTGGGTATTTATCGAATCAATGCGGCATTGCATTATTCTATTTTTCTAAAAATATATTTTATATATATATATTATATATATATATATATATATATATATATATATATAATGGAAAATATTATAAATATATATAATATAAAATTTATAAAATTTTAATTATAAATAATTTAATAATAAATATATATAATAAAATTTTATATAATTAATATTAAAATATTAAAATTTATATTATATATAATTATTATATATAATATAGTTATATATATATATATAGTTATAATATATATATAATATATAATAAAATTAATATATTATATATATATATATTTTTAAAACATACATACATACGCACAACAAAAAAACACAGATACACACACCACAACGCGCAATACATATACAATTAAAATTATAATATATTATTATATATATATATAAAAAAATAAAATTAAATAATAAAATATAGTATATAAAATATATTCAATTAAACACAAGAACACAGTAAAATATATATATATATATATATATAATATATATATATATAAAATAATATATATAATATTTTTACACATATACATAATATAAATTATATATGTACATAAGTATTAAGATATACATTTTCATTTTGATTATACAACACACATATAATAAATAATATATATATATATATAATAATATATATATATATAATATGTGTGTGTGTGTGGTGTGTGTGGTGTGGGGGTATGTATTGTGTGTTGTGTGGTGTGTTTTGGGTGTTGGTGGGTGTGTGTTTGGGTGTGTGTATGGTTTTGTTTTTTGGGTTTGGGGTGGTTGGGTGGTGTGGGGTTAAATTTAATATGGAATGTATTGCCATAATTACCCAAATTGGGTAATATGACTATTGTTCCATGTAGATATTTTTAAAATATTTTTAAAAAATTTAAAAATTGTAGATTTAATAGGGTTGGTGGGCGTGTACAAGAATATAATTTAAAGATGTGTTTCGAAAAGTTATATGGACCATTAAAAAGGGAGGGCCATTTTTGGGTTACCTTATATGAATATAAAATATATAATATATAAAAAAAAATAATATATATATTTTAAAATATAATATATATATATATATATATATATATATTAGATAAAAAATATAATTTATCCCAGAAAAAAAAATATTAAAAAATATAATATATATATAAATAAATAAAAATAAAAAAAAAAATAGATATATATATATATATATACATATATAATATATATATATATAATATATTATTAGATATATATATATATTTTAAAATATATATATATAAAATATTAAAAAAAAAAAAAAAAAAAAAAAAAAAAAAAAAATAAAATAAAAAATAAAAAAAAAATAAATAAAAAAAAACACAACACACACACCACACAATATAATATATAATATATTATAATATAATATATATATATATATATATATATATATTTTTTAAATAATATTATGTATATTATATACTTATTTAATATATAATTTTATATATATGTTATTTTATATAAAATATATATATATATATTATTAAATATATAAAAAAAAAAAAAAAAAACCCCACAAAATAAAAAAAAAAACCAAACATATAATAAAAAACAAAAAAAAAAAAAATATATTATAATATATTATATATATATATATTAATTATATATTTTTGTATTGTGTTTGGTGTGTCTAATTATGTATGTATATATATATATTATTAATATATAATTATATATATATTATATTTATAATATAATATATATATATATATATAAAATATATAATATATATATATATTTATATATATATTCATATATTTTATATTTTTTTTATTTGTTTGTTTTTATATTATAAATATATATAAAATAAATTAATAATATTATATATAAAAATTTCCCCTAAATAAAACCCTTTATATATAAACAAAATTAAAAAAATAAAATAAAAAGTTAAACAAATTTATTTTTTTTTTTTTTTTATTATACTAATAAATTATTAATATATATATAAATTTTATTCCCCCCCTTATTAAAATTATTAAATTAAATCTATTAATTTGATTATTTTTAAAATTGAAAGATGAATAATGCAAATGCCGCATTATATCGATAAATAACAATCCTCCCTGACCAGGACTCGAACCTAGGTTACTCGGGTATGAAACCGGAGGCCAGTGCTAAACCAACCATGCCACAGCCCCACTAAAAGGAGTGTGCAACTAGGATCTTACTAGCTCAAGACATTACCTGTTACTCATACTTGGTAATGACAGCGAATTTTTTACGTCACTCCCCGTGGGCCCCGGGTGGAAAAATTGATTTAGCAATTCAAATCCTATGTCAGATGTCCTGGGGGTATATTTTAGAAAGATGGAATAATGCAATGCCGCATTGATATCGATAAATAACAATCCTCCCTGACCATGACTCGAACTAGGTTACTCCGGGTATGAAACCGGAGGCCAGTGCTAAACAACCATGCCACACGACCCACTAAAAGGGTGTGCAACTAGGATCTTACTAGCTCCATAGACATTACCTGTTTTACTCATACTTGAGTAATGACAGCGAATTTTTACGCTCACTCCCGTGGGACTGGTGGAAATTGATTTAGCAATTCAAATCCTATGTCAGATGTCCTGAGGTATATTTTATGAAAGAGGAATAAGGGCAATGCCGCATTGATATCGATAAATAAAAATCCCCCCGGGACCGGGACTCGAACCTAGGTTACCCCGGGTATGAAACCGGAGGCCAGTGCAAAACCCAAAACCATGCCACACGACCCACTAAAAGGAGTGTGACCTAGGACTTACTAGCTCCATAAAACTTCCTTCATATTATATGAACGAAGAAGTTTTACGCTCACTCCCCGTGGGCACTCGGGGGAAAATTTGATTTAGCAATTCAAACCTATGTCAGATGTCTGAGGTAATTTTATGAAAGATGGAATAATGCAATGCCGCTTTGATATCGATAAATAAAATTCCTCCCGGCCCGAACCTAGGTTACTCCGGGTATGAAACCGGAGGCCAGTGCTAAACCCAACCATGCCACACGACCCACTAAAAGGAGTGTGCAACTAGGATCTACTAGCTCCATAGACATTACCTGTCTATTTCATATTTGAGTAATGACAGCGAAGTTTTACGCTCACTCCCCGGGGGCCCACTCGGGGGAAATTGATTTAGAAATTAAAATCCTATGTGATGTCCTGAGGTATATTTTATGAAAGATGGAATAATCCCATGCCGCTTTGATATCGAAAAAATAACAATCCTCCCTGACAGGACTCGAACCTAGGTTACCCCGGGTATGAAACCGGAGGCCAGTGCTAAACCAACCATGCCACACGACCCACTAAAAGGAGTGTGAAAATAGGATAAAAAATTACTTATATAATTATTTATATTTTAATTAATAATAAAAATTTTACATCTTTTAATTTTACTGTAAATTTATATATAATTAAATCTATAAATTTAGGTTTTTTGGGGTGTTGTGGGGTGTTTTGTTGTTTTTTTGGGTTGTGGTTTGTGTATGCCCGGGGGTGTCTGCGGGTTGGGTTGTGTGGGGGTTTATTAATTTATATACATATATATATATAAATATAGTATTTTATAATATATATATATAGATAATATATATATTAATAATAATACATAATACACAAAAAACTAAAATAAAAATATATAAGTTATTTTTTGTTTTCCCCCGGGGGGGGGGGCTTTTTTATGTGGGTTGTTGTTTTATTTGGTTATAAAAAAACAAAATAAAAAAATAGGTATAAAAAAAAACAAAAAATATAATATGATATAAGATATAATATATATAAAATATAATACATAAAAAACATAAAATTATTACAATATAATATATAAATAATATATAGATAATAAAATAATAAAAAAAAAACAAAATAATATATTATATATAATATATATATATATATATAATATATATATATATATATATAATATATATATAAATGGTGTTTTTTGTTTTTGGTATATTTATATGTATAATTATAAATAATATATATAATATAAAATATTATATATATATATATATAAT
Organism: Penaeus monodon; assembly: GCF_015228065.2. Taxonomy (NCBI): domain Eukaryota; kingdom Metazoa; phylum Arthropoda; class Malacostraca; order Decapoda; family Penaeidae; genus Penaeus; species Penaeus monodon. The sequence goes on along the minus strand of NW_023644971.1, from coordinate 1,280 downwards.
ATATATAATATTGATATATAATAAACAATAATAAAAATAAAACAAAAAAAAACAAAAAAAAAAACAAAAAAAAACAAAATTATATATATAATATATATATATATATTATATAATAAAATATATAATATATATATAATAAGTTTCTTGTTTTGTGGTAATAGTATTTTTATATATATACATATTATATAAAAAATATATATAATAATATATTATTTATTTTTATATATATATATATATATATATATATATATAAAAATAAATACAAACTTTACAACCCAACACCACACACACACACAAAACACACACACACACAACAACACACACACACAATAATATATATATAATATATATATATATAATTATATATTATATATATATATATATATATATATTATATATATTTATTATTTATAATAATATATATAATATATATATATATAATAATAATAGATAATAGAAATATAATAAAAAAAAAAAAAACAAAAAAAAAAAATATATATATATATATAATATTATATAAAATATATATATATATATATATATATATATATTTTTATATAATATATTTATTATTATAATTTTACATATATAATATTATATATATATATATATAATATATAATATATATATTATAAAAAAAAATATATATAAAATATATATAATATATATATTATTAATATAATAATTTTTTTTGTTTTAATAAAATAATGATAAGTAATAAAATATATTAAATTAAAAAAAAAAAAAAAAAAAAAAAAAAAAAAATAATATATATATAGTTTATATATATTTTATATAATTATTATATATATAAAATATAATATGATATAATAAAAGATATATATATAAATATAATAGATAATATGATATATATAATAAAATATATATATAGATATATATATATTAATATATGATTTTTTTTATAACATAATCAATTAATATAAAAAAACAACACACACAAACAAAAACAAAAAAAAAAAAAAAAAAAATATATATAATATATATATATATAATATATAATATATTATATATAAAAATATATATAATATATATATATAAAATATATATATATATAGTATAAATACACAATTAATATAAAACAAAACAATATAATTTATATATATAATATATATATATATAGATATATAATAAATATATATATATATATTATATATATATATATATATATATATATATTATAATATATATATATATTATAAATTAATAAAAAAAAAAAAACATAATATATATATTTTTAATTTTTTAAATATTATATTATA
>NW_023644970.1:0-8385 GCF_015228065.2 Penaeus monodon | reverse complement strand
TATGGAAGACATTATATTAATTTCTTATTGTTATTAGTTTTGGCTATACACATACCATGGAGATTCTTTGGCCATATTAAAAGTATAGATTATTTTTACTATGTACTGTTTGAAACAATGGTTTTCAATGTCTTGGGGAAAATTATCTCGATAGTTGGCGCCCATTTCTCACAAGCGAACGACGCCATGGGGGTCTAACTAGAATCGCTGGCCCTCACGGGGACACTACTATCATTAACATTACTGTTCTATTATTATTATCACTATCATTATTATTATTATTAATTATTATTCTTATTATCATTGTTGTAAGTATTCATATTATTGTTATATTATTATCGTTATCATATATCATTATCATCATTATATTATTGTTGTTGTTGCTGTTGTTATCATTGCTGTTATCATTAATTGTTATATTATTATTATTAATTATGATTATTATCAATTTATTTTATTATCATTATTATCATTATTATTATTAGTTTATTATCATTATTATTGCTATTATGAACAGTGGCAGTTTTTATCATTAAGAATCTTTGTATGCGGCTTTAAAAACGATGATTGTCAATAATTTGCTGATTTACTGGCCTGGGAAATAAAAGCACGACAATAGTTATAACACTTATTACCTTAACTCAAATTATAATTTTCCCTGACGTAGTTTTAAACGCAGATATTTCGAAGTGAAATCTAATAACTCTGGTCCCTCTTAAATATTGATATGTATCACGTTCTTTACGATACCTGTTATGTAAAATTCATCATTCCGTGTCATAAGCCAATAAAAAATAGTGGTTCCCTTAAAATCTGTTTTTAAATCTGCCATGATTAACAACAACAGGATGAACCACCATAGTAAAAAAAAAAAAAATAATACCCCATTTTTTCTCTGTACACAAAGAGCCAGCTGATTTGTCCCCTCGTGCCGTGTTGCATGTATAAGGAGATTCAAAGAAGGCATTTCCTAATTTAGCGTGTAAGCCAAATCTATGACCACGTACAATGGCTAGGGTGAAGTCAACAAAGGGTGAGGGGTCACTCGGACATCGCTCTGGCTCGAGTGTCCAGTTGGGTCTTGAGGGGAAACGGGATGAGAAAGGTAGGAAGGAGGATGAGAGGGGAACGAAGTGGGGGGAAGATAAGAGAGAGGGGGAGAGGGAGGAGAGACAGCAGAGAGAGATAGAGAGAGAGAGAGGGAGGAAGGAAAAACGAGAGAGAGAGAAAAAAGAAAGGAGAGAGAGAGAGAGAAAGTGATCCATCCACCATGTATATTATACAGATAGAAAGACAGGCAGAGAGACAGACAGACATGACATAGACAGGCAGTACAGACAGAGAAGCGCGTACAGACAGATAAAACAGCAGATGTAAAGGGAACAAGCAGAAGACACTTAGAGGCAAGAGAATCGAAAGACAAAGAGCAGGGGAGTTTTAAGATAGAAGGAGAAGAGAGAACAGGGAGGAGGGATAACAGCGAGAGCGAGACGAGACGAGAGAAGGAGATGGGGAAGGCATACATGACAGCTTGTCTAAGAAAGCATATGAAGAGAGGCGGAAGTGAGAGAGAGAGAGAGAGGAAGAGAGAGAGAGAGAGGAGAGAGAAAAAAGGAGAGAGAGACAGACAGTAGACGGCGACAAACAGACCGAACAGAGACAGAAAATATAAAGTGAAAAGAGAGAGAGAAAAGAAAAATATACGAAGGTGTCCTCCCAGGGGTAGTTTATCCACTGGAACATCGTCAAGACTGGAGGTTTTAATGACTACATTTCATCCCTGAGGAAACTTCCCGTTAGGTGGAGAGAAAAAAAAACTAATGCGCCCGTTTTATATAATGTCGAGGACACTGCGCGTGGTCATTCCACAGCAAATATTCTCTTCACTCTTTCTCCTTTGATATACTATAATCATTCAATAGTACTACTACACTACGACTACTATACTATGAATGATTATAGTCTTATTTCACAGGAGAAGTTGAAGAGAATATTTGAGTGAATGCCCTAACGCAAGTTTGTCGACCTTATATAAAGGGCCGCATTAGTTTTTTTTTCTCTCCACCTAACCGTGAAGTTTCCTCAGGATGAAATGTAGTCATAAACTCAGCTTGACGATGTTCCAGTGGATAAACTACCCTGGAGACACCTCGATATATTTTTCTTTTCTCTCTCTCTCTTTCACTTTATATTTTTCTGTCTCTGTCCTTCTGTTTGTCTGCCTGTCTACTGTCTGTCTCCTTTCTTTCTCTTTCTCTCTCTCTCTCTCTATCTCTCTCTTCCTCTCTCTCTCTCTCACTCGCCTCTCTTCATATTTGCTTTCTTAGCCAGTCTGTCGTCTGCCTTCCCCATTCTCCTTCTCTCTGCGGGGCGCCTCGCTCTCGCTCTCGCTTATCCTCCTCCCTGTTTCTCTCTCTCTCCTTCTTTCTTCAACTCCCCTGCCTTTGTCTTTCTATCTCTCTTCCTCTAAATTGTCTGTCTGCTGTCCTTTACATCTGTCCTTTTTATCTGTCTGTACCGCCTTTCTCTGTCTGTTGCCTGTCTATTCTATGTCTGTCTGTCTCTCTGCCTGTCTTTCTATCTGTATATATACATGTGTGGATGGATCACTTTCTCGGCCTCATCTCTCTTCTTTCTTTCTCCTACTCTCGTTTCTCTTCCTCCCTCTCTCTCTCTCTCTCCTCCTCTCTTTGTCCTCTTCCTCCTCTCCCCCCTCTCTTATCTTCCTTTCGTCTCCCTCTCATCCTCCCTTCCTCCCTTTCCTCTCCCGTCCCTCCAGACCCAACTGGACCTCGAGGCCAGAGCGATGTCCGAGTGACCCCCACCTTTGTTGCTTCACCCTAGCCATTGTTACGTGGTCATAGATTTGGGGCTTACACACTAATTAGGAATGCCTTTCAAAATCTTTGAATCTCCTTTATTACATGCAACACGCACGAGGGACAAATCAGCGTGCTCTTTGTGTACAGAAAAAAATGGGGTATTATACTATGTGGTTCCTCCTGTTGTTTTAATCATGGCGATTTAACAGTTTACGGGACCACTAATTTTTTATTGGTTTTTATGAACAGGAATGATGATACTTATTCACATTACCAGGTATCGTAAGTACGTGATACATATCAATATTTTAAGTGACCTGGGGGGGGAGGGGGGGAGTTATTAGTTATTTCACTTCGATATCTTGTAAAACTACTTTCTGAAAATTATAATTCTGATTTAATGTAATAAGTGTAATAACTATTGTTCCGTCTTTATTTTCCAGTGCCGTAAAATTCAGCAATATTGACAATCATCGTTAAAGCGCATACAAAGATCTTTAATGATAAAAACTGCCACTGTTCATATAGGCAATACTAATGTAATAATAATAATAATAATGATAATAATGATAATAATATAATGATAATAATACTAATAATAATAATAATCATCAACAATTTAATTATAACAGCAATATAACAACAGCAACACAACAATAATAATAATGATGATAATGATATAGATAACGATACTAATATAATATAATGATAAAACTACACAATGCTAATAATAATAATAATAATAATAATAATAATGATCGTGATAATACTAATAGAAACAGTAATGAGTAAATGATAATGTAGTTTCCCGTGAGGGCCAGCGATTCTAGTTAGACCCCTGGCGTCTTTTTTCCTGTGAGAATGGGCGCCACCTATCGAGATATTTTTCCCCAGACAATTTTAAACATTGTTTTCAACAGTATATAGTAAATATCTAATACTTTTAATATGGCCAAAGAATGCTCCATGTGTATGTGTATGCAAACTAATAACAATAATAATTAATATAATGTCTTCCATATGTTGAATACCCATGAATTCCGCCTCTCGGCCAGTTGATTGTGGCGAGAGGAACTGATAGACCTATTTTGTACCGCTCTGCGAGTAAGTATTCGGATTCGTGTATTTTCATGGTTAACCTTCTAACCGGGGCTTAATCTGAGAAAGGCCCGGATATTGTGTAGCTTCCTATAAAATAAGGAGATCAATTTATTATTTATTTATGTTTGTCTCGCCTAAACTCCAGTGCCTCGACTCTGAGTTAACCCCCCTCTATGCTCTAACCGAATATTTTGACGCCCCTTTGTACGTATGTTCGTTTGCTTATATTAGCTTTGATAAGCTCTAGGATTCTTGAAAAGGGGGGGTCGTCACAGTCAACTCATTCGTGTGAGGCCGCTCATGATACGGACCCGTACACCACAGGTGGTATGCAGCGGTGTTGATGTTGCAATTGTAGCGCTGTTTGTAATTTTTGTATTAGTAAGTATTGCAATTAAATGTCAATTCCGGTTTTAGAATAATTAGGTCCGTTACTAGGATCATGTAGAGAATTTGTTTTGGTTTTATGAGTCTTTTCACTGTTTTGTAACTAATAAATTCATGTGATTGTTTTACATGTTAATTGCACTGTAAATTTTTGTTTTTGCAACATCAGAACCATGTGCTAGATGTCATTTGGCTCGTGTAAATGCGAGTGCGGTGTCTACCTTTGTTAATTTTCCCACAGATTGAGATGAGGACGCCAGAGTAACCACTCCGTTTGATCGACCCTGCCGCCTGATCTAATGAATGTGCATGAGTGTGGCTAGTATTGCAGCCCATCTACCACAGTGACTCGACCACGGTGCGCGATCTGGTTTTCCTGCTGCGGAGAGCGGGCGGGTCCCTCTCTAATTCACGCCTACGACTACGACCGCCCCGCTCGTACCGTGCATCGAATCGAAAGGCTCTTAGAAGCTGCGAGAGGGTACTCGTAAGATGGTTGGTAAAACTCCCACAGGGGCTCGGTTCTTCGTCACGTGCCACGACGCCTACGGCCCTCGGCTGTCGAAGAAGCCTCTGGTGGGGATGCCCCCTTGCAAGAACCGCAAATAGTGGCGACCCTCGAGCTGGCAGCGCACAGCCACACCAGTGTTCATGATATGCTTTGTGCTGCTCTAAGTCCGTATTTACGTCCTAGAAGAAGGTGATAGCTCTAATAGAAGCAGAATGTCCGGTGCCAGCCATCGGCTCGGGAAGAGCCACTCCCTCGTGGGTCCACGTAACGCATCACAAGTTCACCCATTTAATCCTCAGGAGCCAACCTCGTATATTTCCCCACTCATGCTTTGGGTTTTCACACAGCCGCACTGCCAGCACCCGCCAAGCTTTGAGTGGCCGGATGAAATCCCAGTGTTCTATCGGTGAGACGCCTGCCTCACAGCTCTGCGAGAAACCGGGAGGTGAAGCTTGATTCTACCATAGAGAGGCTCACGCAGCCGCACCGATGAGGCTTTGTACGAAGGCTAAGGGGGAGAGCACGAGGCTATTGCGCAGATGGTGCTGCTTGTCCCGTGTTTCCAGGGCATAACATCCTGGCAAGATTTAAAGTCAAAGTTAAGGGTCATTCAGGGGCGTTTAGTACGCCCGAGCTTTCTTTGAAATGCTTTCCAGTCGAAAAACATGATTACCTGGGCAGTCGCCCCCCCCCCCCTTTGACTACTTCCGAGCCGTCGGATGGCTAACTCCAAGGCGCCAAAGATTACCCCTATGAATCGGATACATCGAAGCTCTTCTCAGGAGAACCTTTCTGGCCGGGCTGCCCACTTGGTTACGGCACCAGCTGCTCCTGTTGGGACTTTGCAACCATTAGCCTAAAATGTTTGGCGCAAAAGTGTCCAAGCGGCATGGATGCCACCGTTGGCATCAAGACATTCTTACCTACCATTCGAAGTGCACCCCGTTCGGTCCTGGGCTCTATCCCTTCACAATCATTACACCAGGGTCCCGCCATTTTCCACTAGGTTTTTGCATTTCCAGTACAACATGCTGATGAACTTACACCACCCTTGGAGTTTTACAGTGATGCCCCTCTACAGATGACTCCAACACCTCTAACAACAAGCAGTTTGGCACAGTGCATCAAGTAACTCGACAGGAAGCATGTCCACGTTTGACTCGCCACCAACCCGGCAACAGATGGATTGTCCAAATCCTTTAATGAGTCACGTTCGCAACAACTCCCTAGAAAGCTCCCGCCGTCAGCAGGGAGCCGGAAAGCGGGACACGCAGCTCGACGGGATACACCTCAAGACCCTCACCGCATTCCATCCACACCTGGGAACAAAGCCGTGCCTGTGTGATGCATCGACGAGAGGGACACGACACTTCACAATGTCCGGCTATTGAGGATGGTATGCTATGGCTGTGGGGAGAGTGGCATTTGTGGCCTGTGTCCTATTCGTCCGCGCCTCTCGGGGCCAAAATTCCCACTCCCGCGGGCGGCTCCTCCAGCCCCAGGGAGCGACCGCAAGAATCACTGACGACACAGAAGGGCAGGCCTCTAGTGTTCTGCAGGTCCAACGGGAAGACACAGTGCTGTTTCCCTCGACACCGTAGAGTGAAGTGACATCGTGAAAGGAAGCCCATGTCAAATGCTACCGGGGTTCGCTGTTCAGACCTCCCGTCTCTTCAGGGAGTGTCAGGACCGACTAGCCCTGTGGTAGCTGAGGCTGATTTGACCTTCAGACTTCACACGGATTTTGTGCTGACCCATCGACCTGTGTGCGACGGTAGTTTACTTCCCGGGAGAACTTCTCCTGGATTGTCTGCTTCTCGCCTTTCAATTTTTTTTTTTTTTTTTCCACCCCCGCCTCATACATTAACAGGCGTCTAGTTTACTAAGAAGTAGATGGCACTTATCATCAGATCACAGATACCGGTGAGGAATCAAAATGCTACATGAAGCCCAGTGAGAATTGAATGGAATAATGTGGCACGGAATTTCAACACATTTCCCCTGTTCATGTTGCTGAACGAATGTGATCCCAGCCCGTCAGGATGTTTTGTTCCAGCAAATTTTGACAAATGCATGGCCGCCGGACGCCCATCTGGCTATTGTAGAATGCAATGCTACTGTTTGACAGTACCCAGGACCCTCATCTCTGTTCACGACGAGGTCCTAGTGTTTGGGTTGTGATACGACCAGAGAGCAAGAACTTTCCCAGTACGATACTTTTATGCAGAATTGTGCACTTGAGAGTCACGAGAGCAGATGATCATGATACCAGGGTCGGGCCCTTAGTTGTGCCAGTAACAAAAGCTTTGCTCTGCCACGACTGGAGGACAGTATCGTGGGACCTTTAATGCAGTGCACCTGCATGTATAATAGGACTGTGACAGTCAAGATGGGTTCATTGATGATGAGTATGATGGGGATGGTTGTCTTGACTTTTCATATGATGCACAGGACTTCTTTATATTTCCAGAGACCCCAGCACTTGATGAGGCATTGCAGAGGGAAACACTCACTGAGACTCCTCACCCCTCTGCTGCAGCTACTTGTACCTTGCAGGATACTGACTCCCACTCATTTCCAGATGTGGCCATGGAACATCTCACAAGTGATATGAAGAGACTATTAACAGAGGTGCTGAAGGGGTTTCCTCGGTTGTTCTCTGGGGACGAGATGACAGTGGGAGAAGTTCCAGGAATAGAACATCGGATCAGAACGACCACTGATACCCCAATCTGCACACGGCAATGGAGACTTCCTGTATCCACGAAAGAGATCATTAGAGGAGAATGTGATCGGATGCTTGCCCAGGGTGTAATTGAACCATCTTCCAGCCCCTGGTTATCGCCAGTGGTCCTCGTCCGGAAGAAGGATGGGACTCATCGTTTCTGCGTCGACTACCGAGGACTAAACAAGATCACTACTCCTGACAGTTATCCTCTCCCACGGATTCAGGAAATCTTGGACTCTGTCTCCGGGAGCTGTTGGTTCTCTGTTCTGGACAGTAGAGCAGCTTACTGGGCCATCTCGGTACATCCAAATGACCGTGAGAAGACCGCATTTTCTGATGGTCAGAGACTCCTGCAGTTTAGGAGGCTTCCTTTTGGCCTGTCGACTGCTCCCTCCACTTTTCAAAGGACCATGAATCTGATACTCTCTTCAGTCCTTGGTCGACACACGTTAGCGTACCTGGACGATGTGGTGGTGGCCTCAAGGACTTTTGGCCAACACTTACAAGACCTACAGGAAACTCTTGGATTGCTGGACAGAGCTGGTATGCGACTCAACGTCGGGAAATGTGAGTTTGCTAAGCGCCAGGTCAAGTTATTAGGTTTTGTCATCGGCGAAGATGGAGTATTTCCCAACCCTGACAAGGTGAAAGCCATAGCAACCATGAAACGCCCTCGTTCGGCAAGAGACGTGCGGCGCTTTTTGGGAGCATGTGGTTTCTTTCGGAAGCATATAAAAGGTTTTGCAGCCATAGCTCGCCCACTAACCGCTGACGAAGATCCCAGACGCTTGAACCTAAGGAAGTTATAGGGTCCACCCACAGTCTCCTTTGAACAT
>NW_023644969.1:0-8385 GCF_015228065.2 Penaeus monodon | reverse complement strand
GGGTTGTGGTTTGTGTGTGATGGGAAAGTCTGCCCTTTTTCCCAAAAACGAATCGGGCGGCCCTTTCCCTTTGCGTATGAGGTGTAGAAGTCGGGTCCTATGTATGAAGTCTTTTTGTTTCAAAGATAGAAGAGTTGCCTACCATGAGCATTGGTAGTGCTGTGTGTAGTGTCGTGTGGTAGCGTTGATATCTCCGGCAAAGAAGACTGGGAGTTTGTGTATTAAATAATTTGTTGAAATCTGCAAGAGGTAAATTAGTTTTTGGGTTTTATATAGGCAGTGGAAAGGATAATGGGGCCCTGTGGGGTGAATATCCTGACTGCCATGAAGTCAGGGTGGATAAATGGGGGGGTGAGAACTCATGCATGATGGTGATTTTATGAGGATACAGGACCCATTTGCAATCCTCCCCTGATTGCCTGGATGTGTAGCCATAATGCCGAATTCTATAGCCATTGGTGATGGATATAGAGTTCAGTAGGATCACATCCGGCGTCTTGTTCTATAAGTCGTAAAAAATATTTCGGATCAAAAAAAATTACCTTACATTTGCTTGAACGACCGTTAGCATGCAATCAGGGTAGACCCATTTTACCTGGTTTTACCTTGCGTGGCGTTACCTGATCCCGGTAGCGGTTCCGTGATCGAGCCTCGATCAGTGGTTCCCCAAGGTCAGGGAAAAGAGTCCTCGAGCAGGACGCAGGGCGGAAAGTCCTGGGAATCGGCGAACCAATTCCCAATACTTGAAGAGGAATGGAGAGGAAGGAATATAAAGAGAGAGGAGAGGCAACGCGGTAACGAACGGAAGTAGAGGGAGGTCACGTCAGGTCGGAGGATGGGGCCAAGCCGCAAGAGTCACAGATCCCCGGGAGGAGATGATGGGGCGTAGAGGCACGGCCGGCTTATGGGATTTTAGGAAGCCCATAGAGTCGAGGGTTGATGACTCTGAACCTCTGATAGAGGTTCGCCTCCGGAAACCAGGCTGCTTTCATTTTCAGGCGACGGTGAATGTAGTAGCAATGCGTTCACAGGGGTCACTGGTCAGTGGAGCATAGGTAATTCGTTATCAAATAGGTCCTGGGCCTTCTTCAGGTAAGAAGCACGGTCGAGGACCACCACCGAGTTGCCCTTGTCAGAAGGCAGAATGGTGACGTCCTCCCTGCGCAGGCTTTGAAGGCCTCACGGTAACCCCCGGGGAAGGGAAATGGTTAATGGAGGGACAGGGCCGGGATGAAACACCACGGAGAGAGGAATCAGGAAAAGGGGTTCCTTGAAGGATAAAACGGTCAAAGGATGAAATAATATCGTGGGGAAAGGGGGAGGGGGGAGAAAAAAGGGAAGACCAAACCCAAAGGGTTGGAGCGGGTGATGGTAAAGGACAGAAAGAAAATTTGGGGACGCTCGGGAGGGAGCGGGCAGGTCTCGGCGGTCGGGCTGGAAGTTTCTGGAGAGAGAGCGGCCACGGTTGGTGTGTATATATATTATTTATAATATTATATTATATATATAATATATATATATGGCAAATCATGTTGCTATAAAAATGAGTAAATATACACAACACACACACAACACACACCAACCCCCACACCACACACATATATATAATTAATATATAAAATATATATATTATAATTATAAAAATTTATAATATATAATTGTGTTGTGTGTTGTTTTTGGTGTGGTGGTGTGTTTTGGTGTGTGTCTGTTTATATATATTTTGTATATTTTTCATATTATTATTTTTTAACTACTTAATTTATAATATAAAATTGCATATATATATATAAATATATATACAAAACGCTAACAGATGCGCTTTCCCAGTCATAATAGGATATTAAAAGTTACGTTTTCATAGTTTCCAAATTTTATGATGGGCCCCTTTCTTTTCCCGTATGTGTGTGTGTTGTTTGTATTTTTGTGTGTTTTAAAATATATATATATATATATATATATATTATATTATATATTTAAAAATATATATAAATAAATTACTTAATATATATTATAATATATATATTATTTTAATTATAATAAAATTTTAAATATATAAAATAATATCATATATTATTATATATATACTATATATAAAATATTTTAAATTTTTATTACTTTAATCTATGTGTTAATATACATAGATTATACACAGATAAAAATGAAAAAATATTTACAAATCATTTATTAACAAAAATAAAAATGATTCGTATATATATATGTTTTGTTGTTTGTATGTACACTATATATATAGAAAAGTAACCCCTTTAACAACAAAGTAGGCCCCTAAAAAAACAAAACAAGCTCTATGTCTTAAAAGATTTGTTTGTTTTACGAAAAGGGGGAAGCGTAGCGATCAAACCCCTTAAAAACTCTAAATTTTGGGAAACAAGTTTAATTTTGCTGTTGTGGGGCCCCTTCCCTAAAAATTAAAGGCATTTATCTATATTTCGCTTGAAATGTCTTTTTTTACTATTAAAATTTTTTGTCTATTTTTAAATTACAAAAATAAGTTATTTCCAGTAAAAATTGAAAAAATGCCCAATTTAATGTGACAAATTGCACATACACCACATAAATGTGTATATTTTTAAATTTATATATATATATATAAATATATAAAATATTCATATTATTGGGTGGTGTTTGTTTTGTGCAACATATATATATTATACATATATTTATATATTTATATAATATATATATTATATTAAATTATATATATTTTTGTAAAAAAAGGCCACCGCCCCGCCGATTAAGCGACACGTGATTTGGGGAGCACCACTTCCCCAAATGAAACGGTGGCCACCGCAACCCCCAAAAATATGAGTGACCAGAGATTGGAGAAACCCGCTCATAATTGGGAACAGGAGGGACTTGGTGGGGGAGTAAAGGGCTTAGCTTGCTGGTTTATTCTTGACGATAGATATGAGACCCCCCAAGAGACCCCCGTGTCCCCGGGTGGAGGACGAGGTGGTGGAGCTGGACCCTGTGTGGCTTGGGCCGTCTGCTGTGTCTCTCTGTGTGTGTCTCTGCCTTACGGACGTGTCCTTTTATGCGGCGGTTCCCTTCGAGGACGGATGTTTGTTCTTGTGCGAAAAGAGAAAGCCGGCGACATCTGCGTCCTGCCTAAGGAGAAGGGCTGCGTACTTGGACGGAGGTATGGTATACATCCGGTCTTGCTACGTATTGTTAACATCGCTCGGCCACGCGCAAGGCTCGTCCTCGAGCCGACTGTAACGCTTGAAACGATGCAGTAGAGGGTCTGTTTGGTATCTACAGATGGTTCCTGGTGATCCGAGAGTCGCTAGGCCGTCGCGTGCCAGGGTAGCGGGTGTGGGCAGAGGTTTCGCACTGAGGTGCAACATTCAGTAGCGAGGAGGGTCAATCGTCTTCAGAAGCTGAAATATAAGTGTACCAGGCCAGTAAAAGGGCTAAGGAGGAGGATGATAATATGTTTGTCAATCACCTTGCAAGAAAAAATGAGAGCGTAATAAGAATATTTTGTCACAGAAGGGCGTGTCAAGTAAGGTGTTAATTGCTTGGATGTGTCAGGATTAGCGAGTTCAATAAGGTACCATCATATTGAAGATAGAAAAATTAATCGGATAAGAATTCCATATCTTTGGGGTAAGTAGGCAAGTATATATGCTTCGAACACATAGGCAGCTGGGCCTGAACTTAATTCTAAAAGTGGCGGTCTCGGCGCTTCAATCGTATGAGCGTAAGTGTGCGGCGGGCGCAGGGTTCCATCGTTTACGGCCATGAGCCGGGCTTAAAATTAACTTGCGGTGATTGTAACCGAGTAAGCCTATATAAAGCATGGTGTCTCCAATGTGTTGCCATTATTTGCAACTGGAGATACTACCATCAGTACATATTCACCAAACCTTAAACTAAAGAAGCAGAAACTCCAGCTTACTGAGGACAAGATATCGAACTTCGAGAGGTCGTCGTAAAAGAGATTTGGGTTCAGTTATTAGTCATAGGGATGGCACATAGTAAAATACGCAATCTTAGAGTGAATTCCGAGTAGAGTGGGCAGGTAGGTAGTTAAGAGGATAGTCAGGTGATCGAAATCTACGTGTGAACGAGCGACAGATTAGCACGGCAAGTATGAAGAAACAGTGATATAAAGAACGATACAGTGTATGCACAGAATATAACAATACGCAAGAAGTGATGAAGTGATTACTAATAGGAATAACATATAAGAGAAAAAATAGATAATTTCATTAATTCGACACAAATAAACATGAATAATATGATGAGAGCAGCCAAACATAACAATAATTATTCAAACTTGAAGGTACTCATTTGTTCTGAGAGAAATTATATATGCTAAATTGTGCGATCTGAGGATAACAATTATAATAGACAGAAAAATACTAACACAATACATCAATTACGGGATGGTTAGGGCTGGGGAATGAGGTGTGAAGTGAGGGTGCGTGTCACTTAGGTTTGATCTCAGTGTGTGATTGTGTTAAAAAAAACAATGGTTGACAGGGAGAAGTTATGCAGTTTAGAGTTAGTAGTGTGCGTTCGTAGAGTGGCGTGTACTTGAATTTGAAAGAAGGCAACTTGTATGCAAGGTGTGGGTGGGTATAGGGAGGGCAATAGTTACTCTGGCATTAAAAGGTACACTTACTTTTGATAGTAACGAGGAAGATTGTTGGTGCTGGATAGAACTGCGACATCCTGGCTGTGTTGACGAGGGTTCGCGAAGAATTAGCGAGGCAGGTGAGCCGGATTGGCGAGTGTGGCGGCGTAGAGTGCGAGGATACATCTTCAGCGACTTCGTCAGGAGGGTAGCACAGGCGTGAGTGGTCAGCACTAAGTAGTAGGACAGACATGGTGCGAGTAGGCGTAGACTTGGTAGCGATGGCTGGGCGTTAAAAAGGCGGGGAGGCACTTCGCGTGGATCGGCAACAGGCGTCGGTGAGGAGCAAGGTGGTAGGCGAATATGCGTCGGCGTTGTGAGCTTTTTGAACACCGCTGCCATCAGATGTAAGCGAAAAGGCCACCGCTGTCGCCAGATGTAAGCGACATGTGAGTTGGGAGCACCACTTCGCCAGATGTAAGCGAGTGGCCACCGCAAGCCACCAGCAATATGAGTGAACGAGAGATAGGAGCACCGCATCACTAGATGTGAGTAGACGAGAGATGGACTGGGTGGGTGATGAAAAGGGCTAGCTGTGGTTATTCTTGACGACAGATATGAGACCCCAGGACCCCCGTGTCCCGGGTGGAGGACGGGGTGGTGGAGCTGGACCTGTGGGCTTGGGCGTTGCGTGCTCTGTGTTGTCTCGCCTACGGAGTGTCCTTTATGCGGCGGTTCCTCGAGGATGGATGTTTGTCCTGGCGAAAAGAGAAACCGCGACGTCGCGTCTGCCCAAGGAAAGGCTGCCTGCTGGACGAGGTAGGTGTACATCCGGTCTTGTACGTATTGTTGAATATATAATATGATGATATATATATATATATATATAACACACACACACATATAGTATGATATATATATATCATAGAGATTATAATATATAGATATAGACACACACATATAGATATATATATAGATTAATAAATATGATATATATTATATTATATATCTGATGATAGATCTATGATATATAGGTACACACAACATATATATCTATATATATAATATATATATTATAGATATATATATATACACACACACACAACTACACACACACACACACACATATTATAAAATCTATATATATATATATTATATATATATAAAATATATATATAAAATATATATATATGTATATATAAAATATATATATATATATAAAATATATAGATATATATATATATATATTAATAAAATAATAGATATATATATATATAATATATATATGATATATTATATATATATTATATATATATATTAATATAATATATATATATATATATATATTATATATTATATATATATTATATATATATATATATATTTATATAATATATATACATTATATATAATGTATATATATATATATATATTTATATATATATATATATGAATATATATAATATATTATATATATATTATATATATATATTCAATATATTATCATATATATATACATTGTTTTATATATATATGAATATATATAATATCTATATATATATATATATATATATATATATATATTATATATATGTATATATGTATGAATAGCAAAACACTCTTCCGTGTTGATACAATGGAAGAAAAAACCCACAATACAAAAACTAGATTTATTGAAAATGAGACTACAGTTTCGAAATCCACCTGGATTCCATCTTCAGGTCTGAAGAGGAAAGGGAGAGGAGGGGGTATAAAAGAGAGAGAGGAGAGGCAACGCGGTAGCACGGGGCAGGTGAGGACAGCGAACGGAAGAGGGGGAGGTCATATCAGGTCGGAGGATCGAGCGGACTATGAGCCGGGTGGCCGGCATACGGAAGAAGGCGGAGGATATGGGAAGCAAGGAGACTATCAGCAGGAGAAAAGCCGCTGTTTAAGTTGAGTGAGATGAACTAAAGGGGGGAAGAGGAGGAGGATTCCTTAGGTTAAGGAGGGGAAGGGAAGCTATGGTAGCTGGCTACCTAGAAATTGTTTTCTGTGTTTTCTGGCTGGGAGGGTGGTTGTTGATTGAGCGTCTTGTTGCTGGATAGGGGGCAGGAGGTACCTTTTATTTTTCTTTATTTGTTGAGTTAACATTTCCGTATAGAGGAACATGGGAAGATCAGTCGGATAAAATAAAATAAATAAAATAAAAGTGCGAACGCCCAACATGGTGGTGCTCATATGAGTGTAGTAAGTATACACACATGCACACGCACATGCATGCATGTATACATACATACGCATGCATACATACACACACACACGCACATACATACGTGTATACATATAATTTTTTTTTTCTTTTTTTCTTTACATGCATGACTATCATACATCGACACACACATGTACATGTTTACATATAATTTTTTTTTTCGCCTGCTAGGGATTATCATAGTAGGTGTAGGCCCGCTATGATAGCCTATTGCAGGTGAGACCCTCGCCTGCCTCCCTCCCAGCTCCTAGGAGCTAAGAGCGAGGTTCAGTGGGTCACTCTTTTCTTTTTGGTTGAGAACAAGTAAAACACAAGGTATAAAAAACGGTAATGCGCGATAAGCAAAACAAAAACATTATGCAAAAAGGTTGAACAGTGAGCGTGAACAGTGATGATGAGGTATGGTGATGGAGGGTGGGGCCGTGTGTGTTTTTTCTGTTTAGGGGTGAGAGACATCCTCTGCTCTGCGAACACAGTGTAAACACGGTGCTCACCGGGCAGAGGCCTCTCCCTACCCCTTAGATTGTCAGCATACAGGTGTATAGAGAGAATCAGGGTGATGTGATGGCAACATAGTGCAATGCTAGATGGTGATGTCATATGTGAACATAAAAAATACAGAAACATACAATTTTTTTTTTTTCGCCTGCTAGGGATTATTATAGTAGGTATAGACCCGCTATGATAGCCTATTGCAGGTGAGACCCTCGCCTGCCTCCCTCCCAGCTCCTAGGAGCTGAGTGAGGTTCAGTGGGTCACTCTTTTCTTTATTTGATTAAAAACTGAACCGAAAAATAGAAACGAGAGTACATATAATATATACACATCTATATAGGCATGCATACATATACACACGATACATGTGCATGCGCAAACACACATACACACATGTATGCATACATGCACACATATCCTCACGCGCGCTGCATATACATACATATGTACATAGAGAATGCACACATGCATATACATACACACGCGAGAGTGCGAGAACATAATCAGCAGTAACAGTGATAATAATGATAATAATAATGTAACAAGTAAAAGGTACAACAGGTTGAAAGGATTAGCGCACAACTCGTTAAGGGATGATGTATGATGGTGTGAATGTGATGTGGTGATATGATAAGTGATGATGTGCAGTAATGGTATCGTGAATATTTGTCATGATGGTCACCTTTCCGCATGGACGGCTGAGGTGGCTATGGTTTGGCATAATGGTGAGTCTTTCGGATGAGCGGCTTGGCTTGCTTGCTTGCTTGGCATTATAGCAAATCTTTGCGCTTGCTTGCTTGCTTGCTTGAGATTTGCGAAGTTCTGGCTTCGCCCGGGCCTTTCACTTATGGCCCGGCCTGTGTCAGCTTTTTATGGCTGTCTCATTTGTTGGTCTGACACTCGGTGCTTACCGTGGCGGTGGGATTGCCAGCAGGCGCTCCTGTAGCCATGGTGTAAGCATCTCGCATAATCTCTTTACCAGCACGACGGCTGTGTTCTTGGGGTTGTCTTAGGAATTCGTGTGCAGCAATTCTCCGGA
>NW_023644968.1:0-8385 GCF_015228065.2 Penaeus monodon | reverse complement strand
TCTATTTAAAAATTTTCTTTTTATATTATGAAAATTTCCCTTTATTCTCAGATTATGTTATATAAAATTTTATATCATTATCTCATTTATCCTCAATGAAATTTCATTTATTATTAAAATAATATGATTTGTATTTTGGCATAAAAAATTTTATACAATATATAAATATTACATTTATATTATCATTATCATATTTATCATTATATCGTATTATATATATATTATTCAATTAATATACATAAATTATTTATTATTATATACAATTCAATTTAACATATTATTAATTATTATTTAATATATTATTTTTTTATATAATTATAACAAATAATAATTTTAATACTAACAATAATATAATAATAATTATAATTATTAATATTATTATAATTAATATGTTAATAATAATTAATATATAATAATAATTATAATTAATAAGTAAAATTATTAATAATTAATGTAAAAATTATTTAAATATTATTAATAATAAATCATTTATATTATATATTATTATTAATAATTGTATAATACAAATAATAAATTTTTGAATATACAAATAATAATAAATAATATAATATTATATTACTTTTAAATTTTTATACAAATTTATATATATAGATAATTCTTTTTATAATATTATCATGATATCAATTTATTAAATTTCATTCATTTATTAACAACTATTTATCATTATCTATAATTATCAATTTTAAAGGAATAACATTATTTATTATACTATTTTTGATTTTTTATTTTTTTTTTATTTGAATTTTTTATATTAATTAATAATAATATATCATAATAAATTTATATATTATTATTATTATTTATTATATTATTAGTTTTATTATTTTAAATCATTATTATAATTATCATCATATAATAATATATATATAACAAATTATTTAATTATTATTCAATATATTAATAATTTTATAAATATAACACAAATATATTATTATATAATTTAATAATAATAATTTTGATAATATATTTAATAATTATTAATTATATATAATTAATAATTATTAATTAATAATTATTAATTAATATTAATGATAATAATAATAATATTAATTATAATAATAAAATTTAATATAATTTTAAATCATATTATTTATATTAATAATATTATTATTATTATTTATTATAATATTTAAAATACAAAATAAAAGAATTTAGTATATTATATAGATAATTTAATTTCTTTTAACTTTTAAAATATTTTAATTTTTTTTATATATTAAATCTTTATTTTTATCTCACTTTTGATATCTCATTTTATTTATACATTCTTAAATATTATCATTATTACCCAATTTTTGATATTCACAATTAATATTATATCGATTTTTTCATTTTCTAAGTATTGTTTATATTTATTTTTTCAATTTAATTTTAATACAATTATATTATATACAATAAAACATTAACTTTTAATAATTATATATTATATCATTATTATATCATTATCTATTATTTTATATATTTATAATAATTATTTTTGCAATTACACCATTATAAAATATTAATATGATAATAACAATAAAAATTAATAAAATTTAATACAATATTATTATAAAATAAAAATTATAATAATTTTATATAAGATCAATAGATTTTTTTAATTATATAATATTTAATTATATAATATAATAATTATTAATATAATAATAATAATATAATAATAATAAATAATAATAATAATAATAAATAATAATAAATTTAATAATATCAAAATTTAATCATCATTTTATTTCATTTTTATATTATTATTATTATTTATATACAATTAAATTTTAAAAATTTTAATATACCAAAAATTAAAAAATTAATTTTGGAATATTCATTTAAGTTATTATTATAGATTTTTTTTTCGCTTTTTGAAATTTTTATTATTACCTTTTTTATATTTATATATGGACACAATTCCTGTTATTATCATGCATCATTATCAGATTTATGCCTCATTATTATCGTTTATCTCATCATTATCAGCATTACATTATTATCATCACATTACATCATTATTGCAATTTTATCATCATTCTTGGCAATTGTTATCATTTATTATTGCAATTATTGGAGTTATAGTATATGTTTTTGCATAATCTGAATAACCACAACAATATAATAGTAATAACATAATAATAACAATAATACCGATTTATATTATTTTTATATCATTATCTTAAATTAGTATCGTTATTACAGTAATTATTACTGTTATAATGAATTATTTTTGCAATTATCGACATTCAAATAATAATACAGATGATATACAATAATAATACGAATCCAATATTATAATCACTAGCATTATTATTATTATACTTATACTTCTTATTTTGATTGTTATTATTACAGATATAATAGATTTTTTTTGGCATCACTAATAAGTAAGCTAATAGTAATGAATAATAATATAATAATAATAAATAATGAATAATAATAATGATAATAATAATAATAATAATAATAAGAATAATCATAATAATAATATTTTTAATCATATTCAAATGTTATCAAATTCTCTTTATTCTCACTTTTATCATCATTATGTTATGATTATACAAATTCTGGTAAATATTATCATTATTACCCTAATAATTGCGCGAGATCCCCAAAGAATCGAAGAAACGTCATTTTGGAGTATACTGCTCATAAGCTATATTTTCGCTAGATTTTTCCGCTTTTCGACTTTTGGGAATGTTTTTTCTTATACCTTTTTTAATATTATATATGGACACAATTCCTGTTATTATCATCATCATTATCATGATTATCAGCATTATTATCGTTATCATCATCATTATCATCATTATCATCATTTCAGCATCCATTATCATCATTTCCAATATTATCATATTATTGCAATGTTATCAATTATTATTGGCAATTATTGGAGTTATAGTATATGTTTTTGCATAATACTAATAACCACACAATAAATAAAGTATAACAATAATAATAAAATAATAACGATTTTATAATTATTATTTATTCATTATCTTAATTAGTATCGTTATTACAGTAATAATTACTGTTATAATAATTATTTTTGCAATTATATACCATAGTCACATATAATAATGATGATAATAAACAATAATAATACTAATAACAATATTATAATCACTAGCATTATTATTATTATCTTATACTATTATTATTATTGTTTATTATTACAGATATCATAGATTTTTGGCATATACTAATAATTAAGATAATAGTAATAATAAATATATAATAATAATAATAATAATAATAATAATAATAATAAATAAATAATAATAATAATAATAAGAATAATAATATAATATTTTAATATATTCAAATGTTTATCAAAATTCTCTTTATTCTCACTTTTATCATCCATTATTGTTTGATTAATACAATTCTGGTAAAATTATCATTATTACCCTAATAATTGCCGAAATCACCAAAGAAAAATCGAAAAAACGTCTTTATGGAGTATACTGGCATAGGCCTATATTTCGCTAGATTTTGCTGCTTTTTCGGACTTTTGGGAATGTTTTTCTTATACCTTTGTTATATTATAGATGGACACAATTCCTGTTTATTTATCATCATCATTATCAGATTATCATCAGTATTATCGTTAATCATCATCATTATCTCATTATCATCAATTATCATCATCATTATCATCATATTGCAATTATTATCATCATTATTGCAATTGGTTTATCATTATTATTGCAATGATTTGAGTTTAGTATATGTTTTGCAATAATACTAATAACCACAACAATAATAATATTAATAACAATAATAATAACAATAATACGATTTTATAATTAGTATTTATATCATGATCTTAATTAGTAATCGTTATACAGTAATATTACGTGTTATAATAATTAATTTTGCAATTTATACACCAGTACAAATAATAGTATGATGATAATACAATAATATAGCTATAACAATATTCTAATCACTAGCTTATATTATTAGTACTTTACTTATTATTATTATTGTTATTATTACATATATTAATACGGTTTTTTTGGCAATAATACTAATAATTAAGATAATAGTAATAATAATAATAATAATAATAATAATAATAAATAATAATAATAATAATAATATAATAATAATAATATTTTAATAATATTCCAAATGTTATCAAAATTCTCTTTATTCTCACTTTTATCATCATTATTGTTTATGATTAATACAATTCCCTGGTAATATTATCATTAGTACCCTAATAATTTGCCGAATCACCAAGAAATCGAAAGACGTCATTTTGGGTATACTTCTCATAAGCTATATTTCGCTAGATTTGCCGCTTTTTCGGACTTTTGGGAATGTTTTTCTTATACCTTTTTTATATTATATATGGGACACAATTCCTGTTTATTATCATCATCATTATCATGATTATCATCATTATTATCGTTTATCATCTCATTATCTCATTATCATCATCATTGATCATCATTTATTGCAATTATTAATCATCATTTGTGCAATTGTTATCATTATTTATTGCAATTATTGGAGTTATAAGTATATGTTTTTGCAATATACTAATAACCACCACAATAATAATAGTAATAACAATATACTAACAATAATTAACGCTTTATATTATTATTTATATCATTATCTTAATTAGTATCGTTATTAAGTAATTATTACTGTTATGATAAGTTTTTTTTGCAATTATACTACTCAGTACAAATATAATAATGATGATAATCACAATAAGAATACTAATTAACAATATTTAATCACTAGCATTATTATTATTATTACTTATATTTATTATTATTATTGTTATTATTACAGATATAGTAGATTTTTGGCAATAATACTAATAATTAAGATAATAGTAATAATAATGATAATAATAATAATAATAATATAATATATAAAATAATAATTTAAGAATAATAAATAATAATAGTAATACTAATTGTTAATAATTTCAAATGTAGAAAATTCTCCTTTATTCTCACTTTTATTCATCATTAATTGTTTATGATTAATACAATTCTGGTAAATATTATCATTATTACCCGAAATAGATTGCCGAAATCACCAAAAATCGAAAAAACGTCATTTTGGAGTATACCTCCGTAATGCTAATATTTCGCTAGATTTTGCCGCTTTTTCGACTTTTGGGAATGTTTTTCTTATACCTTTTTTATATTATATATGGACACAATTCCTGTTATTATCATCATCATTATCATGATTATCATCATTATTATCGTTATCATCATCATTATCATCATTATCATCATTATCATCATCATTATCATCATTATTGCAATTATTATCATCATTATTGCAATTGTTATCATTATTATTGCAATTATTGGAGTTATAGTATATGTTTTTGCAATAATACTAATAACCACAACAATAATAATAGTAATAACAATAATAATAACAATAATAACGATTTTATAATTATTATTTATATCATTATCTTAATTAGTATCGTTATTACAGTAATTATTACTGTTATAATAATTATTTTTGCAATTATACTACCAGTACAAATAATAATAATGATGATAATAACAATAATAATACTAATAACAATATTATAATCACTAGCATTATTATTATTATACTTATACTTATTATTATTATTGTTATTATTACAGATATAATAGATTTTTTGGCATACTAAATAATAATAATAATAATAATAATAATAATAATAATAATAATAATAATAATATTTTTAATAATATTCAAATGTTATCAAAATTCTCTTTATTTCACTTTTATCATCATATTGTTATGATTATTACAATTCTGGTAAATATTATCATTATTACCTAATAATTGCCGAAATCACCAAAGAAATCGAATAAAACGTCATTTTGATATACTCTCATAAGGCTATATTCGCTAGATTTTGCCCTTTTTCGACTTTTGGAATGTTTTTCTATACCTTTTTTATTTATATAGGACACAATTCCTGTTATTATCATCATCATTATCATGATTATCATCATATTATCGTTATCATCAATTATATCATTATATCATTTCATATCATTATCATTCATTATTGCAATTATTATATCATTATTGCAATGTTATCATTATTATTGCAATTATTGGAGTTATAGTATATGTTTTGCAATAATCACTAAATAACCACAACAATAATAATATTAATAAACAATAATAATAACAAAATACGATTTTATAATGTATTATCTATTCATTATCTGAATTAGATATCGTTATTACAGTAATTAGTACTGGTTATAAGAATTATTTTTGCATTATACTCCCAGTACAAATTAATAATAATGATGATAATAACAATAATAATACTAATAACAATATATAATCACTAGAATTATATATTATACTTATACTATTAATTATTATTGTATTATTACAGATATAATAGATTTTTTGGGCAATAATACTAAAATTAAGATAATAGAAAAAAAAAATAATAATAATAAATAATAATAATAATAATAATAAATAATAATAATAATAATAATAATAATAATAATAACAATATAATAATAATATTTTTAATAATATTCAAATGTTATCAAAATTATCTTTTATTCTCACTTATCATCCTTATTGTTATGATTAATACAATTCTGGTAAATATTATCATTATTACCCTAATAATTGCCGAAATCACCAACGAAATCGAAAAAACGTCTATTCTGGAGTATACTCTCATAAGGCTATATGTCGCTAGATTTTGAGCTTTTCGACTTTTGGGAATGTTTTTCTTATACCTTTTTGAATCTTATATATGGACACAATTCCTGTTATATCATCAGCATTATATGATTATCATCATTATATCGTTATCTCCATATTCATCATTATCATCATTTCATATCATCATATCATCCATTACTGCAAATTATTATCATCAGTTATTGCAATTTTATCATTATTAGTTGCCAATTATTGGAGTTTATAGTATATGTTTTTGCAATAATACTAATAACCACAACATATAATATAGTAATTAACAATAATAATAACAATAATAACGATTTTATAATGATTATTTATATCATATCTTAATTAGTATCGTTATTAACAGTAATTATACTGCTTATAATAATTATTTTGCAATTATACTACCAGTACAAATAATAATAATGATGATAATAACAATAATAATACTAATAAACAATAGTATAATCACTGCATTATTATTATTATACTTAACTTATTATTCTTATTGTTATTATTACAGATATAATAGATTTTTTGGCCAATAATACTAATAATTAAGATAATAATAATAATAATAATATTTTTGAATAAACATAATTAAGTTAATAGCTATATATTATATATTAAGATAATAAATATTAAAATAATAATAATTAATAATAATAATTAAATATAAATTAATAAAAAATCATTTTAATATATATAGTATTTTTATTATACAATTTTTTGTATATAATTTTAATTTATTCAATCATCAAAATTGAAAAAATCATTTGGAGTATATCATAAGTCAATTCCTAGATTTCCGCTTATTAGCTTTTGGGAATTTTTTCTTTTATCCTTTTTATATTATTAACAATTCCTGTTTTTTAATTCATTATCATATTTTCAATTATTATCGAAAATTCATTTTTCATATTATTAATCATCAAAATTATATATTATACATATATCATAATATTACATTTTATCATTATTATTTCAATTATTTAATTATGTTTACAGATTTTATTTTGAATAATAATAATTATATACAATAATATAATAAATAATAATAATATAATAACAAATTATAATAATAATATTTATATTATAATTAAATTATTATTATTAATATTACATATAATAGATTTATATAATTTATAATAATTAAATAATATAATAATATAATAATAATAATATTAATTAATAATATTAAAAATTTAATAAATAATAATAATATAATAATATCATTATCTAATAATCAATAATCAATTTATAATACTTTTAATTTTTATTTTTAATTCATATTGTAATATTTAATTTCTATAATTTCAAATCACAATAATGAAAAACTTCATTTATTCATTTTCATAACGTATATTCCCTATTTCGTTTTTCACTTTTCATGTTTTATATTTTCATTATTATTTGCAAATTATTTTTACATTATTTCATATCATCATTATATATTATTATTATATATCATATTATCATATATCATATATCATATATAAAATCTTATTGCAATAATTATAACATATACTTTTATAATCTATTATTTAATTTTTGAGATAGTATATGTTTTGCAAAAATACTATACACAATCAATAATATTAGTAATAAAACATAAAATAATAATACTTTTAAAACAAATAATAATTAATAAAAAAATAATTAATAATTATTATT
>NW_023644967.1:0-8386 GCF_015228065.2 Penaeus monodon | reverse complement strand
TATGACAGGATATAGCGGCCTCAGTCAATTAACTGTTATTGTTGACAGTTTCAGTTATGAGTCACCCCAATGAAAGTTGAACAAAATGACCTATAGTAGATTTGATATCTTTGTACAAGGATGAAATAATTTTAAAAATTCGAAATTCCAGTCGTTTAACCTCAGTGATACTTTGAGTCTTGCTTCATTATTTTTGGTATATATATTTTGATTTTTTTCCCACTATTGTATTATCCAAAAGTAAATGTCCAACCCTATTCACATGTGGAATCACTACTCACTTGTTAACTCATCCTATATCCACAGCCGAATGTGGCCTTGTGAACCGAGCCACCCGTATCGTGGGTGGATTTGAGACGGAAGTCAATGAATACCCGTGGATGGTGTCCCTGGTCGACGGTGCTCAACTTTATCACTTCTGCGGCGGATCTATCATTTCTGATGAATGGGTCGTCACTGCTGCCCACTGCGCCGTCGGGTACGTGATTTCACTGCGTCTTTCATTTCATGAAACCATAAACAAAATCACATCAAATACTTTACAAAACACATTATTTCCTTTTGTTACAGCATGAGCAATTCAGACTGGGTGTTGTATGGCGACCATAATTTGTACATCACGAGTGATGCCGCAGCTATGGCAACCAACATTGCTGAGGTAAACTCATTCAGATTTTTTTCTACTTTTATCACTAAGATTTCAGCTTTATAAAACTATGGTGAAAATTACTTGTATACAAAACACGTTTTGTACAAATATAATAATAATAATATATATAATAAAATGTCTTTCTTACAGATCAAGATTCATCCTGATTATAACAGTAATACGTATGACAACGACATTGCTCTTCTCAAACTTGCTAATGCATTGAGTTCCCAGATGACAACCGAATGCTCCTGTGTGCCTTCCAACAGCTGGTGAAATGTATGCTAATGTTGATGCTACAATCACAGGATGGGGAGCCCAAGAACAGGGTAAGCATCACTGATCTCTGAGAATTTAAATTTGTATGAGTACGAGGTACATGCTGTGTGCACGTATATTTACATACATAAACAAACTCTTGAACTTTTAATATCACCATAATGAATGGTTGTTTTAATAGGAGGATCCACATCTGCCGTACTGTACGAAGTGACTGTACCGACCATGACAAACGCAGCTTGTGATACCATGTATAGTGGACAGATAACTGCCAATATGATCTGTGCAGGTGTCCCCGAGGGAGGCAAAGACTCTTGTCAGGTATACCCCCAGCCATTCTTTATAATTTCCTACTTCTGACATTACTCATTAATCAGTATATTTATTCATTATTTTTTCATGTTTTTATTGTGCAGGGTGACTCTGGCGGCCCGATGATTGTAGAAGAAAACGGCAAGTGGAAGCTGGTAGGAGTTGTGTCATGGGGCTATGGCTGTGCCCAGCCTAATAGTCCTGGAGTCTACGCCAGAGTTACACGTAATCTCCCTACTTTATTATCGTTTAACAAGTGAATAAGTGGGAAATAAACAAAATGGTAATAGAAAACATTTTAGAAACATGGTATATTTGGGAATATCTTATATTTAAATCTCTTCTATCAGAATATTTGAATTGGATTTCTGAATCAACAACTGGCGTGTGTTCAATTGACACATCACCTGCACCACCAAACCCTACATCGCCTCCTCCACCTCCTCCAACCCCTGAACCTACATCACCTTCCGATTGCCGTAAGTAACATTTAAGAACGACTGAAGATGCCACACTGTGGAGAAATAATATGTATAGTAGTAAAGTTGAAGTATATACTATGATATGATTTAAAGGTGATTCACTGTGCCACTTGATGTCTGTCATGTTACATGGTACACGTGACTGAGTTGCCATGATGCTATCCTGTCACACTAACCGCTCTGCTATGAACAATCAGGACTACCTGTATAAATAAGTAGCCAGTGCGAGACTGCCTGAACATACAGTAAAAGGAGGAACAATGCTGTGTAGAATAGTGAATGTACCAACGGTGACTAGCAATTGGTGCAGCAGAGGCCGGCAAACCCCCCTCACTTCCATTCTGACAAGACAGTATCCACAAACCTACCCCTGGATATATACTGTCAAGTAAAAGCCTGACTTAAACTTTGTCTCCATCTTGCTATAATATGTGACAGTTGTTGGCCTTAGCTGTAGTACCAATCCTATCGTGTATGGTGATCATTTGATGCTTTACTACCTTAATTCATATACATATTTTCTATATGTCCTTAAGAAATACTTTCACTGAGTAATTATAAGCTATCCAAACACTTCTTGTTGTGTACCTACAATTACATATGACATTAGCATATCTTAATTATATTCTTCCCAGTCATGATAAGCGGCCTCAGTCAATTTAAACTTGTTTTTGTTGACAGTTTCAGTTCTGAGTCACCCCAAATGAAAGTTGAACAAAATGACCTATAGTAGATTTGATATCTTTGTACAAGGATGAAATTATTTTAAAAATTCGAAATTCTAGTCGTTTAACCTCAGTGATACTTTGAGTCTTGCTTCATTATTTTTGGTATATATATTTTGATTTTTTTCACACTATTGTATTATCCAAAAGTAAATGTCGAACCCATTCACATGTGAAGTCATTATTCACTTGTTAACTCGTCCTATATCCACAGCCGAATGTGGCCTAGTGAACGAGCCACCCGTATCGTGGGTGGATTTGAGACGGAAGTCAATGAATACCCGTGGATGGTGTCGCTGGTCAACGGTGCTCAACTTTATCACTTCTGCGGCGGATCTATCATTTCTGATGAATGGGTCGTCACTGCTGCCCACTGCGCCGTCGGGTACGTGCCTTTCACTGCATCTTTCATTCCATAAAACCATAAACAAAATCACATCAAATACTTTACAAAACACATTATTTCCTTTTGTTACAGCATGAGCAATTCAGACTGGGTGTTGTATGGCGACCATAATTTGTACATCACGAGTGATGCCGCAGCTATGGCAACCAACATTGCTGAGGTAAATTCATTCAGTTTTTCTACTTTTATCACTAAGATTTCAGCTTTATAAAACTATGGTGAAAATTACTTATATACAAAACACGTTTTGTACAAATATAATAATAATAATAATAATAATATATAATAAAATGTCTTTCTTACAGATCAAGATTCATCCTGATTATAACAGTAATACGTATGACAACGACATTGCTCTTCTCAAACTTGCCAATGCAATTGAGTTCCCAGATGACAACCGAATTGCTCCTGTGTGCCTTCCAACAGCTGGTGAAATGTATGCTAATGTTGATGCTACAATCACAGGATGGGGAGCCCAAGAACAGGGTAAGCATCACTGATCTCTCAAATTTAAATTTGTATGAGTACGAGGTACATGCTGTGTGCACGTATATTTACATACATAAACAAGCTCTTGAACTTTTAATATCACCATAATGAATGGTTTGTTTAATAGGAGGGTCCACATCTGCCGTACTGTACGAAGTGACTGTACCGACCATGACAAATGCAGCTTGTGATACCATGTATAGTGGACAGATAACTGCCAATATGATCTGTGCAGGTGTCCCCGAGGGAGGCAAAGATTCTTGTCAGGTATACCCCCAGCCATTCTTATAATTTCCTACGTCTGACATTACTCATTAATCAGTATATTTATTCATTATTTTTTCATGTTTTTATTGTGCAGGGGGACTCTGGCGGCCCGATGATTGTAGAAGAAAACGGCAAGTGGAAGCTGGTAGGAGTTGTGTCATGGGGCTATGGCTGTGCCCAGCCTAATAGTCCCGGAGTCTACGCCAGAGTTACACGTAATCTCCCTACTTTATTATCGTTTAACAAGTGAATAAGTGGGAAATAAACAAAATGGTAATAGAAAAACATTTTAGAAACACTGGTATATTTGGGAATATCTTATATTTAAATCTCTTCTATCAGAATATTTGAATTGGATTTCTGAATCAACAACTGGCGTGTGTTCAATTGACACATCACCTGCACCACCAAACCCTACATCGCCTCCTCCACCTCCTCCAACCCCTGAACCTACATCACCTTCCGATTGCCGTAAGTAACATTTAAGAACGACTGAAGATGCCACACTGTGGAGAAATAATATGTATAGTAGTAAAGTTGAAGTATATACTATGATATGATTTAAAGGTGATTCACTGTGCCACTTGATGTCTGTCATGTTACATGGTACACGTGACTGAGTTGCCATGATGCTATCCTGTCACACTAACCGCTCTGCTATGAACAATCAGGACTACCTGTATAAATAAGTAGCCAGTGCGAGACTGCCTGAACATACAGTAAAAGGAGGAACAATGCTGTGTAGAATAGTGAATGTACCAACGGTGACTAGCAATTGGTGCAGCAGAGGCCGGCAAACCCCCCTCACTTCCATTCTGACAAGACAGTATCCACAAACCTACCCCTGGATATATACTGTCAAAGTACAAGCCCGTCTTAAACTTTGTCTCCATCTTGCTATAATATGTGACAGTTGTTGGCCTTAGCTGTAGTACCAATCCTATCGTGTATGGTGATCATTTGATGCTTTACTACCTGTTAATTCATATACATATTTTCTATATGTCCATAAGAAATACTTTCACTGAGTAATTATAAGCTATCTAAACACTTCTTGTTGGTACCTACAATTACATATGACATTAGCATATCTTAATTATATTCTTCCCAGTCATGATAAGCGGCCTCAGTCAATTTAAACTTGTTATTGTTGACAGTTTCAGTTCTGAGTCACCCCAAATGAAAGTTGAACAAAATGACCTATAGTAGATTTGATATCTTTGTACAAGGATGAAATTATTTTAAAAATTCGAAATTCCAGTCGTTTAACCTCAGTGATACTTTGAGTCTTGCTTCATTATTTTTGGTATATATATTTGATTTTTTTCACACTATTGTATTATCCAAAAGTAAATGTCGAACCCCATTCACATGTGAAGTCATTATTCACTTGTTAACTCGTCTATATCCACAGCCGAATGTGGCCTAGTGAACCGAGCCACCCGTATCGTGGGTGGATTTGAGACGGAAGTCAATGAATACCGTGGATGGTGTCGCTGGTCAACGGTGCTCAACTTTATCACTTCTGCGGCGGATCTATCATTTCTGAGGAATGGGTCGTCACTGCTGCCCACTGCGCCGTCGGGTACGTGCCTTTCACTGCATCTTTCATTCCATAAAACCATAAACAAAAACACAAAAAATACTTGACAAAACCCTTTATTTCCTTTTGTTACAGCATGAGCAATTCAGACTGGTGTTGTATGGCGACCATAATTTGTACATCACGAGTGATGCCGCAGCTATGGCAACCAACATTGCTGAGGTAAATTCATTCAGATTTTTTTCCACTTTTATCACTAAGATTTCAGCTTTATAAAACTATGGTGAAAATTACTTATATACAAAACACGTTATGTACACACATAATAATATAATAATAAATATATATGTAATAAAATGTCTTTCTTACAGATCAAGATTCATCCTGATTATAACAGTAATACGTATGACAACGACATTGCTCTTCTCAAACTTGCTAATGCAATTGAGTTCCCAGATGACAACCGAATTGCTCCTGTGTGCCTTCCAACAGCTGGTGAAATGTATGCTAATGTTGATGCTACAATCACAGGATGGGGAGCCAAGAACAGGGTAAGCATCACTGATCTCTGAGAATGTAAACCTCTATGAGTACATCTCTATGTGTACACGTATGTTGCATACAAAAACAAGGCCTTGAACTCTGTTAATGTCACCATTATGAATGTTTATTTAATAGAGGATCCACATCTGCCGTGCTCTACGAGGTGACTGTACCGACCATGACAAACGCAGCTGTGATACCATGTATAGTGGACAGATAACTGCCAATATGATCTGTGCAGGTGTCCCCGAGGGAGGCAAAGATTCTTGTCAGGTATACCCCTACTCATTCTCCACAGTACATCTGAAAATCCTCACTGACCTGTGTGTTCTACTTTATTATTATTATTATTATCATTGTTATGATTATTTCATAGTAATTTATTGAGCAGGGTGATTCTGGTGGGCCAATGGTAGTTGAAGAAAACGCAAGTGGAAGCTGGTAGGCGTTGTGTCATGGGGTTATGGCTGTGCTCAACCTAATAGCCCGGAGTTTACGCTAGAGTTACAAGTAAGTTATCCATTGGCTCTGTATATTAACGTTTCAGTGATACGAACGCTGTTCGACCTCCACACCTTGTTACACCCAGTGATATGGATGCCGTTCGACGTCCGTAGCATAATTCCTCTATATACATGGTAGTGCATGGGCAAAGCCCTTGCTGTAGGGAACATCATTATGATTTAGATTTTTTTTTTTTTATCAGTAAATCTAAAAATATACTAGAAAAACTCATGTAATGAAAAAAATGGATAATTATTGCATTGTTTCTAAGGATTTGGCAGCTCAAGATGGGCTATATCAGGGCTGTCAATCAAACCTGTCGTTATAAGGGGATGTCGCAATTCTTAGCCACTGCACTCAGCGTAACCTTAGCTGTCCTATAAGTGTTTGGAAAATGATTGTGTGCGTATGCATATATATGGGTGTGTAAGTGTATGTAAGTGTGTGCACAGACTATATATATGCGTGTGTGTGAACACACATATGTATATACACACAAAAATACCACATACACACACACACATATATATGTGTTTGTAGATATAGAGATAGATATAATGTATATGTATGTATATATTTATATGCATATATATGTATATGTTTATATGTGATATATCATATACATGTAAAAGGTTAAGTACATGTCTAATATAAGACAACAGAAGTGATCAGTTTATTATTAGTTGGTACCTGTTCTTCTTGTCAGGAAGATTATTGGTGTCCGAATTAAAAGAAACGAGGTTGCCGAGCATACGATATGCAATAAGAAGGAAAGTTCAAAACTGCTAAACAATGTATTTAGAAAATACAGAAATTGCGCATAACACAGGGGTTGCATATGATTTCATGGGTTAATGAAACTAGGAAGTAAGTAGAGAGTGCAGACCTCTCCACCCAAGAGTAATGAACTCCCTCTTATATAAAAATAACAGTGAAAGAGCTTTGGTCCTTGCTTCTTTTTCTGATTCCACTATGGCTGCTTTTATCTCGTCATATTTGGATGGCATTGGCATTTCAGTTTGATTAGGATGTAGATGCACTTTTTTGCCTTCTGTCATTTCCCTATTTTTACTTTCTCCTGTAACACTTCAGATCAGGTTCTAGCAAATGCCATTCCCCAGCAATGAAATTATAAACGCGTTTCAATCACAATCATTATCACTAATTAATCCTACTTTAACATCTTTTCTCAGAATACCTGGACTGGATTGCGACTTCGACCGGTGGCATCTGCACTACCTAGCTCGCCATCGCTATCCAGATAATCCAACTTATTCACAGAGTTTATGAAGGGAGTCGTAGTCAATTCACAGCAATTGCATGCGGAAGACCGGATCAAATTTCAAACTCGGGAGTTTTTACTAAGTCATTTCGTGTCGAGTTTACCCGGCTTTTCAAGGGTCTAGGTGGCAAGGGTTTCCTGTTTCGTCTCTGCTCGTTTCGAAAAAAAAGAATGTTGAATTCGTAAGAATTACATGGCGCTTCCGAATGGTTGTTTTACTCGTCCTTAACTCCAGTTGGAAAGTCGATTATATGTGATAATATTTACGTATTACTCTTCTCTCTCTCTCTCTCTCTCTCTCTCTCTCTCTCTCTCTCTCTATATATATATATATATATATATATATATATATATATATATATACTTCCTTACCTTAATTAGGTTTTTATATAGTTATATCTACAATCACATATATGCGTGTTTAAATATGTCTGTGTATGTGTGTGTGTCTACACACACACACACACACAACACACACACACACCACACACACACACACACACACACACACATATATATATATATATATAATATATATATATATATATATATATATATACATATATATATACATATATATATACATATATACATAGGTATATATAAACATGTATACACACACACACACACACAAATATATATAATATATATATATATATATATATATATGTATATATATATATGTATATATATATATATATATACATATATATATATATATATATATATATATATAATTATATATATATATATATATATATATATATAGCTTTGGCTTCATGTCTCTTCTTGCTGTATACGCTCCTACCAATGTTTGTAAACTTGATGTGAAAGAGGCGTTCTATGCCAAACTCGCATCAGTGACAGACAATTGCCCCCGGTAGGATATTCGGGCATTGTTTCTG
>NW_023644966.1:0-8386 GCF_015228065.2 Penaeus monodon | reverse complement strand
AGTTTTAAAAGTTTAAAGTTTAAACTTTTTGATATTTTATTTAAAAAATTTCGCCGCTAATGACCTTGGGTTTTAAAGCGGAGAAAATTTTTAAAATAACAATCAATCCCCCCCCCTGATTTTGTTAAAGCCCCCCTGTCGGTGCGAATTTTGATCGAGTTTTCTTTTATGAGTTTGTCAAGGGGAAAGAACCAGTACCCATGTTCCCTAAAGGCAAAAGGGTGGAGGGTATTGAAGCCTCACTCCCCGGGTAGTAGAACCTATTTCCGGGATGGATCACGACTTTTAAACCACACGAGGCATGGCTTTGCAGAAAGGGGATCCCCACCCCAATCCATGGGGGTAACGGAAAATGCCTCCTCGTACGGGCGGGGCTTTTGTGATCATGGGAGTCCTCCCCCACGCATCCCTGAGGAAAGAACTGTGGTCATACATACGGACCCCGGGTCAGCCTTTGACTGTCTAAAGAAAACTTACCTTTGACACTACCTGAGCAAAGGGGATTCTTCTCAGGATAGAAAAAAACCAAAAAACTGGGTCCCTACCCAAAAAGGCATCAAAGGGAACGAGCTTGCTGACGACTAATGCATTGGAAAGGGTTACCCCCAAATTTTAAAACCGAGCCGAAAAAAATTGGGGAAAAGTTTTAATCCCACAGTGTCCCTTACTTCTGCAGCTTTAGAGAGAAAACGGATCCCCCACTCGGCCGATGGTACACAGACGCCACAGGCTATAGCCACGGCACTCTTGAAGCAATTAATAGAGGTACCGAAGTCATTCTTCGCAGAATCAGCTAGGTTCCCAGCGATGGGATATACAGACAATTGCCCAGAAGAAGGGGTTTTGCAGGTACTGTGGTGACCCGAACCCCCCCGTTAGACATTCTTCAGAAATGTGGCACACAATTCGAGAAAGGACCCCCCACAACAGCCCCCGGGCTGGAAATGAGATTATGCCGATCTTACAATGGCGGCAGGAGCGACCGGTAGCAACCCCCCCACAGTAAGCATAGAGTGTCAGAGAATAAAATTTGGCCGGGCCAATATATAAGGGCCGGGGAAGCCAGAACTTCGCAAAATTCACTCCTGGAAGGGGGAAAACATAGAGCACGACCCCGAACCTGAATTCAGCATAGTTTCCAGGTTGGGTCACATGGTCCCAGCCCGTCCGTGGACTCGGGCTCCCGTCATTTCCCTGCGTGCTTACACAGCGCTCAGTATTAAAACCCCCAGAAACCCCAACCCAGATCAAGCCCCCGGGCTGTAAAATGGTGAATCAGCCCCTCATCCCAATCGGTGGTTGCGCCCGCCCAGAACGAGAAGTTTCAATTTTGCCTGGCGGTTTTGCGTGGGGGCACCCCCGGGAAAATAAAGGGCAAAATTTAGCCGGTTAGAGTGCTGACACACGTGGGAAGTTTGGGATTAGTCGACACAGGCCGGGTCCCCTCATGGGGGATAGCCCGGCCCAAGCTAAGCTTGTATATCGGATTATCCTTAAACCAGTAGATCCCCCATCCCCCAGCGAACACGACAAAAGCAGCAGCAACACTAGGACTGCCAATCCTTTGCGATGAGGACCTACGGCTCCCCCCTTGATTCTGACTTCACACAGCACCCCGCCATACCGTGGGCATACACCCACAACAAACACCCCCAAAGAGAAAGACTCCGTTGACAAGATAGTAAGCCAATTTTTATTTCTAGTGTCGGGGCGCTGCCCTTTTGCAACCTCTCGATTTGTGTGGGGGTGTGGGGGGTATGTATATATTTTATATATATATATAATAATATATATATATATATATATAATATATTGTGTGTGTGTGTGTGTGTGTGTGTGTGTGTGTGTGTTAATTTAGAAATATATATTATATATAATAAAATTATATAAATAATATATATATATATATATACACACACACACCCCCCCCAACAATATATTAATATATATAATATAAAATATATTATATATATATATTATATTATATCACAAAACATTTATATTATATAAAATATATATATATTATAATATATATATATATTCAGCATCATATTTAAGGGAGGTTCATGTCAGCGCCGTGGTCACACCCTGTACTCAATTCAGTTTTCATTTTGTGATGCCTTGGGGAGTACGTGGGGGGTTCCCCAGTCCTTTTCCACGGAGAGTGGCGGGTTTTACCTTTTTAGGAATCATTCCTTTATTTACCCGGGCGGGGGACCAGCACTGACTTGAGCTGGTTTGGGCCCATCCAGTGGCAGGCAGGAATCGGGGGGAATTTCCTTCCCAAGGGAAACAACGGGCGGGGGGACTCAACCCTGAACTCGGTTTTCCCGTGTGAAGTTGAGCCCACCCCAAACCATTGGGCCACCGCGGCCCCCATATAATATATATATATATATATATAATATTATATATATATAATTATTATATATAATATTATATAATATAATATATATATATTTTTATATATTTTTATATATTATAAAATAAAAATAATATATATATTTTGTGTGGGTGTGTGTTTGGTGTGTGGTGTGTATGGGTGGTATAAATATATAAATATTTTAATATATAATAATATATTATATTTTGTTGTGTGTGTGTGTGTGTGTGTGTGTGTGTGTGTGGGTGGTGTGGGGGTGTGTGTGTGTGTGGGGGGGTGTGTGGGTGGTGTGCAGTGCAGCTTTTTAAAAATTTTACCATAAGGACTAAAAAAAAATCCAAACAGCTTTGTATTTTTTTTTTCTGCCCAATTGCAATTTGTAAAATTTTCTACCACAGTTGGTTATCAAATTTCTAGATTATTATCATTAGAAATTTTACAATTTTTGGAAATTTCTTTTTCGTGTGGGATATCCCATACTTGTCTCCAACGAGTGGAAAAAAAGTAGCCTATACATGCAAGAGCGCAAATTAAAAAAACTCCCAAAAATTTAAAAAATGAAGGGGCGCCAGAGGGGGGGGGGGTTTATAGCGTTTAGAGATAGAAGAAGCATTCAAAGGTGCCCCTCTTTGGGAAAAGTTGCATCTGAGTACTGGGATACTGTCATAAAGTTTTTTAACAAATCTTTTAAAAAAAAGATGTTATTGTTTTCCTTTAAAGTCAATTTTTTTCAACAAAAGAAGTGCTTATTTTTAAAGGGGAAACAAGCATAATATGGGGCTATATTTACACCCTTTTAAAAAAATATGTCCTACCCGTCCAGAAAAAGGGGCCCACCAAAACAAACCTAAGTATTATAGTAGCATCGATGAGATGGGTTTTAAAAAGGCTCCTTTGAAATTTTATTTTAGTGGCTTCAAAAGAGGAGGGACACTGTATACGTACGTTAAGCTTTAAGTCTTTCAGAGTTTTTTGAATGGTTTCAATTTTTTTTTTTTTACAGGTGTTTGGAAATGGAAGCCTTTTACAGAGCGTGGCGGGCAGAGGGGGCGAGGGGCGAAGCCTTTTCAAGGCGCGGTTGCAGGTAAATTTCCCTTTCCCAACCCCGCTGCTCCACGCGGGTTTAAAATACCATTTTCCAACGGGAGCAAAAAAACCCCGCATTTTGAAACACCGGAGTCACACGAGGTTTTTGATTAAAATTTGTTTAAAGGCACGTTTTTTTTTATTATTTGTGACCCGATTTTTTGTCACAAGTTCGTTTATCAAAAAGGAAAAAAAAAAAAGGAGAGGCCAGAGTCAGGTTTCGGAAGATCGTTTGGGGCCCCGGGGTTTTTAAACCTTTTTTGGGCACGCCCCCAAAACCTGCCCAGACCCATGACGCCCCGAAAAATGAAAGCTTTTTTTCCCCCTTTAAATTTAAAATTTGTCTGTCTCTAGGATTTTTTAAGCCTTAAATGTTAATGACTTAGGTACTCAATACCAAAGAATGCTTGGTGGGCATTGAATAGGTAAAATTGGACAAAATTTGTCCAAATTTACCATTGAATGGCTTGGCCACCCAACTTACGGTCGCGAATACGAATTACTGTTTTTGACAGTGGTAACATCACAAAACATGTACATACTCCGAGGTTAAGCCGTACTCCAGTTTTTGTGAAGGTATTTGATATGAAGAACTATATAGTCAGAAACGCCTTTTTAAATATTTCCGGTCAAAATTTAGGCCGGGCCATAATTTAAAAGGGCCCCGGGGCGAAGCCAGAAGTCGAAAAACTCAAGACTCTGGACCTGCGTGCGAAAAGCTCCCCCGATGAGCTGCGCTTGAAAGCAGCGATGCGCATAAATCCGTGACGGGGAAATGGGAGACCGTTAACAGGAATTTCCCGGGTTGTAAAACGCTCGTATGACTGCACCCTAAAACTTTTAAACAGAAACTGTGACTCAGAACCCACCTTCGCCTCGTAATTCTTTTGAAAGTTACAAATTCAAACCCACACAGGGTCCAGCCCCACCACCTCGCCCTCGATCTGGGGACACGGAGGTCTCTTGGGGGAATCTCATATCCATCTTCAACAATAAACCCAGCAAGCTAAGATCCTTTCATTAAACCTGCCAAAAGTCCATCTCTCGTCTTTGCTCATATTCTGGTGACGTCTCGCTTCATCGTCTCCCAAACCTGAGATGGAACAGACAGCTGCTATCTTTCCCGGCATGCACGAAAAAGGGACGAAGTGGCTGACAACTGGTGTTGCATTTCTATCGAATAGGTCTTCCCCATTCGATTACCGCACATTGTTAAGACAGATAATTTGCTGTCCTGTGCCTACGGATTGGGAAATCAAATTGCGGCAAACTGATAAACATATGATGTGAATACATTAGGTCATTGCACTAATTTGTGTATATTAATGTATTGTCTATGAAAACTTACATGATTTCAGCATTAACATGGAAAACCCTTTGACGGCCGATTTCTCGGAACATGACACAGCGCCCACATTTTCATATTTTTTCATGTTTCCCCGACCCAGACGTGGTTCATTTTCTGCATTATAAAAAAAAACGCAGGGGTGTCACAGCTTTTTTTGGAATATGTGCTCTGCTTCTCGTAAACTGATGTAGGGTTTTCAGAATGACTGAATTCTGATTTCTTACAAAATCAAAACGAAATTGCACAAAAAAAAATCGAAAGTTTACGTAAAATTTGGTCACAATTCGAGTAGGAAAATTTTTTTATAAAAATTGCAATCACAAAATTACAACAAGAGAGCCAACTTTTTAAATTTTCCGACTTTTTAAATAATAATCAGCTCTGAATAAACAACATAAATTCTTTGAAATAGCTGTTCCCAAAATCGAAAACCGAGCAAAAAAAAAGTTACTTTTTTCTTTATTTTTTTCGTTCTTTCAAGAGCCCACCATAAACAATGTCAGGACAACACCTTTAATTTCCCCCCACACGTGAGGCCCAACACAGTTTCAGACTTATTTTAAGTGTAGCAGCACAGATAAGAAAGAAAGAGAGAATGAAAAGTTTTAAAAGCTTATATTTCAAAGTTGAAAAGAGAGGGCGGGTATTGGAATGGGTTTAGCAGCAGCTGTGGTCGCCTAGCAGCACCAGGCACTACTGTAGGGTTTGGTGCTGTATTGGAGGTAAATTGCATTTTGTACAGTTTATTTACCTATTTTTATATTGTTGTGTTTTATAAGTTTTTTAGCATTCAAAGCTGTGCTTTAAATTAGTTAAATTCGTGAATTTTACTAGTTTATAGTATATATGCCCGCGTGGCCACGTGTTACGTTTCACATTGTTTGTTTGCAGTTTTACGTAAGAGTACGGACATGGAAGAAATGAACATATAGAGT
This sequence comes from Penaeus monodon, assembly GCF_015228065.2. Classification (NCBI taxonomy): domain Eukaryota; kingdom Metazoa; phylum Arthropoda; class Malacostraca; order Decapoda; family Penaeidae; genus Penaeus; species Penaeus monodon. Next base: position 2,634 of record NW_023644966.1, on the reverse strand, counting down.
TTGGGATTTCATCAATAATGGAGAAACAAAGGAAAAGAAAAAAGATTTTTTTTCTTCAGACTCCATTAAAGTATTCATTCAGTAAACAAATTCCAACAAAAGGGCGAGGCCGCAGCGACAGTAAAAGTCCCCCCCCCTAGGAAATCTCCATCCCAGTAATACTCCACCCCTAAGAAATCTCCAGCCTAGTAAAACTTTCCCAAGTAAAACAGCATGACAGCTTAAAAAACGAGCCTAGTAAACCACAAGGGGAAACTCCAAACCTAGTAAACCCACAAGAGAACTCCAGCCTAGTAAACCCCACAAGAGAAAATCCAGCCTAGTAAACCCCACAAGGAACTCCAGCCTAGTAAACCACAAGAGAAACTCCAGGCTAGTTAAACCCCCCAAGAGAACTCCAGCCTTTGTAATACCCCACAAGAGAACTTCAGCCTAGTAATACCCCACAAGAGAACTCCAGCCTAGTCACTGTATTCATTACGAGTCCCACTGTTATAGTTGAAAAACTGCACCATCAAGCAGATAATGTTGCAGGTCAGCAAGCTGAGGATCTTCGATTTTCTTTCTAGCTAGGACCTCACGAGAGAGCTCAGTGATAGCCAGTCCTGCAATTGATAGCTAGGAGAATTTTTAGCACAGCAATAATGCCTTGAGAGCATGTCCAGAACAAAATTGGTACGTCCCTTTTCATAACGGATGTCATGAGCATAGTGGGTATCTGCAGAGACTTGGTTTCCCGAGAAAAGTCATGTACCAAAAGGGACCTAAAAAAAAATTGTGAAGTGTCATCTGTAGAGGTAGGAGTCGAAGATCCTGACACTTAAACCCCACATTGAGGGCTTCCAAGGCAATGGCAGGATATCTGAATTCAGAAACTCATAACTTGCAGCTTTAAATAGGCAACAGCATGGGGTGTGTTGCCATCTGATCTTTGCATCAGGCAAGATCCAATTGCTATGGAGGAAGCAACTGTGTGTAACTCAAACTCCTGATCATGGTGAATCACACGAAATCTATTGTAGTAGCAGCAAAAAAGGCATTTTTCCATGTAGTTTCAGTCCATCTGTAAAGAGGAGCTGTAGCATTTCTTCCAGGTCTTTAAAGGGGATGGCGGAACCCACGAATATAGATGACAATGCCATCTGGGTGCATAGGGCGTGCTTTCTAAGAACAGGAGAAAGAAGACTGGTGCATTGAAAGGTGGTTGGCACAGCTCAAGGACTTAAAAGAAAGATGGCAGAAGTGAAACAGCCAGTACATCAAAGAAGGCAGTCTGGGCCTATCGGAGGGATCCAACTCAACTGTCCAATAAGCTGCATGGGCATCTAGTGTCAGTGGGACCCAATCCGTCGATGAGAGCATCGATCATATGAAGTGGGTAAGTGTCCTTTTTGGTGGACAGCATCAAGGCCCCAATAATCGACACAGAGATGAAGAATTGTCGTAACAAGGAGCAGTAGTGTTAGGTCATCAGTCACAGCAGGAGTTAAAATGATAATTCCATCTTCCTGCCCCACCCAAGAAATGCAGCCTTCCAGAAAAGCTACCTGAATGGGGCGGGATGTCAGGGGTTGTACAAGGTGTACTGCAGTCCAGTGGAGCAAATGCCTGTGTGAGCCTTGGAGATCAGGAGGAGAATCAGCCAGGTCTGAGTCAACCAGGCTAATCGCAGGGAATAGGCATCGGTATACAGAAGAGACAACTCAAAACCTCCTAGAATTAACAGACCATGAAATGACTCAATTTAGACTGTAAAGTCACGAAGTTTGGCCCAAGGAGGTCTGCTACAATGGCCCCAGTGAAGTAAAACAAGATCTTTGCCGAGGTTAAAAACTAAGTGTCACCTCTGCAATGGATAGAAGGATCTCCTGAGACACCTTACAGAATCTTGCTAGAAGCATGATGTTGGAGCTCCTTTGCCAGATCAATCAAATTCTAATCACTTCAGGGTCACCTGAGACCCAGTGTTAGTGAAGCATCAACACTGAGTGTCATGAGTGGTCGTCTGCTGGGCTGCTGGAGTAGTTTCTGCTGCTGGCTTGCAATGCTCTGTCTGGACTGTGTGGGGGTTCCCTTCTGCAAAGTTGCCAGTGAAGCTGGGAAACCTTGCTTCCTGGCCTCTAGGAAAGGGGCACTCGTGGACATGTGACCCCTTCTTCCACACCGGAAACAAGAAAAAAGCTGGTGATTGGCTGCAGTCTGCATTCCCTGGTGCTGTGGGTCGAGCTGTGATGGTATTCACACCATATGATAGCCGTGATTTTGGAAATGAGAAAAGAGGCCCAGCAGGTGGAGGTGAAGTGTCAAGAGGATACAAGTCAAAGTGGTCTTGAGTATGGGGTGAATGGTTGGAGTACGACACCAGACTGGTACTTCTCTTTTTGGAGATCACTTGAAGACTGTTGGCGAGTGTTGGAACTGCTGTGTCTGATGGGCACTAGAGTTCCAAAGCTTCTGGGCGGTTTCTGCCAGCTGGATTGGCAAGCAATCATCCTTGAGAAAAAGGGGATGGTAAGCCAGCAAGGAAGACCCACCTGATCAGTTCTGAAGGCTCTCCAACAGCTTCTCGGTGGTCTGGTAACCTTGGAAAAAACTGACGCCTCCACCTCAAGGAAACTGTTGCATACGTTCCCT
>NW_023644965.1:0-8387 GCF_015228065.2 Penaeus monodon | reverse complement strand
GAGGGTCGGGTTCCCCGGGGGGGGCCCCGGGGTAGCCCCCTTTTTTGAAGGGGGGCGGGGCGAAAACAAATTTTTTCCCGTAAATTTTTAATAAAAATATTTTAAAGGGTAAAAAATAAATTAAAAGTAGGGGAGGAAAATAATAAAATTTAAAAAATTTACTTTACAATTAGAATGTAATTACCTTTTATTTTTTAAATAAAAAAACCCCCCTTTGGCCAACCCCCCCCCCCCCTTAAAACCCCAAACAAAAAAGGCCCTATAAAGATTTTTGTTTTTTCTAGAACTAATTTTATTTAAATTTTTATGTATTTTTCATTTAGAATTCAAAAAGGGGTTTGTTGAGGGGGGGAAATGTACCCCTTTTTTTTCGAAAATGTTTAAAAAACCCTGGGAAAATTTTGTGGGGGGGAAAAAACCCCAATTTGGGTTTTTAAATTTTCCCCTTTTTATTAAATTTTTTGCCCTTTATATGTTTTTTTTACATGTGGTTTTTATTTTAAAAAAACAAAAAAAAGGGGGGGGGGTTGGGTTTCTTTCTACGGTGCTGCCTTGGATGTCATGTCACGACCTGTGGATAACACGCCTCTGCTAGCCTCCTTGGTTGTGGCGAGAGACGAGGCGGGCGGCGTAACAGTATTATTACTATAATTTTTCTTACTGTTTTTTCACGTCATTATTATCATTATCATTAATGTCCTTACTATAGTTTTTCATTCTTGTATATTGTACTTATTATTAGCAGTATTATTATTATTATTATGTAACTTATTAATTAGCTATTGTTTTATAACATTATTATTTTATTATATATATACTATTATTATTATATATACTAAATATATTATTATTATTATTATTATATATTATTATATTATTATTATTATTATTATTAATTATTATATATATATTATATTATTATTATTATTATTATTTTTATAACCATTTTTATTATTATTATCATTATTATTATTATTATAATTATTTTAAAAGTTATTATTATTATTATTATTATTATCATTTTATTTATTATTTTTATTATTATTATATTATTATTATTAATGTCGTATTATTGTTTTTATTTATCATTAATTACTTTATTATTATTATTTTTTATTTTTATTATTATATTATAATAATAATAATAATTATAATAATAATGAAAATGATAATGATAATAATAATAAATAATAATAGTAATAGTAATAATAATATAATAATGATAATATGATATTTAATAATAATAATAATAATAATAATAATAGTAAAAATAATAATAATAATAAGATAATAATAAAAAATTAAAAAAAAAAATTAAAAACAATAATGACAATAAAAATAACAATTAATAATAAAATAATAAATTAATTTTAAAATAATAAAAATAATAATAATTGTTTTTAATAAAATAAAAATTTAAAAATAAAATAAAACAATAATAATGATAATAATAAAATTTTTATTATTATTATTTCATTATTATGTAGTAGTAGTATTTTGTAAAAAATAAAATAATAATAATAATAATAGTAATAATGAAATAAAAAAAATGTGATAAAATGTAATAATAATAAATATAATAATAATAAGATTAATAATAATAAAAAAATAATTAATAAAAATAAAATAATTAAAATAATAATAAAAACAATAGTAATAAAAAGTACAATAATAATAATAAAAATATGCTAATTAAGTAAAATAATAAAAGAATAAAAAACTATAGTAAGGACATTAATGAAAAGATAATAATGCAAAAAAAACAGTAAAAAAAAAATTTATATAAAAATACTTTTTACGCCGCCCGCCTGTCTCTCTGCCCAACGAAAGGGGCAGGAGACGGGGTTTATCCCAGGGTCGTGAACAGAACAGCCAAGAGGACCAAAACACCACAGCGTCCCAGAACACCGGGAGAGGAAACGCCAAGGGCGAGGCAGGGACGAAGTAAAACAAAAATGACAGTCTTTTTTATTTAACAAGTTTTTCCCCGTACATTTTTTCTATGGGCACATACGGGGAAACCAGCATGCCACACTGCACGATACAGTTTAACGGGAACAAAAAAATTTATCGGGGCCAAGGGCACACAGAGGCTTCACAGGAGCAGCGCCAAAACCTTTCCCCCGGCTTGTTCCCCGCTCTCCGTACAGCCAGCTGGAAGTTTCCAGGCCCCCTTAATTAAAAACACATTTCGCACAGAGACAAAAACCACTGGCGTAGCACATCCCCCCCTATCGCAGAGACCGTCTGCTTGACATTCTAAACCTAAAAACAAATACATAAAAATTTAAAAAAATCAGTTCTCAAAACAAAAAAAATCTTTCACCAGCCGGTTTTTCCTCCCTGGGGTTTCGGGAGGGGGTGTGGCGGCGGAGATTGGCCAGTGGCACCCAGGGGGGATTCCTGCCCCAAGACCTGGTCAGGGTCACCAGAATCTGCTGCATCGCCCTACCGCCCAAATGCCGCTCATCCGGTCAGCGCGCCCGTCCTCATCGCCGCTAGGGGCTAACTTCATTTTTTTTCACCAGGCCCCAGGAGTAGCCCCCTGGCCCATGGTAACGCCCAGCCGGCCCACGGGACAACAGACGGTCTTTTTCCCCCTCTGCGAATTTCGATAGGTGAATCAGAGGGGCCGTCCCACGGTTTATGGCCCCCCAGGGGTCTGTGCTTCGGCGAGAGCCCTCGTTTCCCGGGACGGGGGTTATGCAGCCAACCTGTCACCTAGTTGTACCTACTTCCCTCAGCGCCGGTATAGGTCTTTTCATGGCTGGCCGGCTACCTTGAGTTGCCACGCCCCCCGTCGGTGCCCCTCCCCCCGGGTTTCTCCTGAGTGCCACTGATTGGATTTGACATTTGGGCAATTCACGTGGGTGGCCGCCCGGGGCCCCAAATCACGGTAGTGGTCCGGCCAAACATGAGTCGGGCAGGTGTGAAGCCGTTCCCAGACAGAGACCGGTAGGCCAGAGCATGGCGGGCAGGAGCCCCGTTTCCTGACTTTCCCCTGCAAATTTGGCAACGTTGAGCAAGGGTCGGAAACCGCCCCACCATACCATGGGACGGGATGGAGGGGTGTCGCCCGTGTTTGGGGGCTCCCAAACAGCTGCAACACTCAGGGAAAACACTCGGACTCAAATCAGGGCCCCTTGGTCAGAAGCGTCAGAAGGCACACCAAAAGGGTAATGAATTCTTTCATAACACCCCAGCCCGGCCGGGCCCTCGGGGTTTGGGTAGTGAATCCCTCAGGCCACTTTAAATAGCCCATTACCACACAGATGTATCGATTTCCTTGTGGCTGAAGGCAGCGGCCCGGAATGTTATTGCCACCCTTTCCATGGGTGCCCCACACAGTACCCCTGTAACGGGGCAGGTTCTTTCGCGGGGCCCTTTCTTGCACTGCACAATCCTGTTTACCCCACTCAGACACGTCACTTTACCCCACCCAGTAGAGCGTTGACGGAGAGGCTCAGGGTCTTTTTCTCGCCCAAGGGGCCAGGTAACCCCGGCATGAAATTTCCCCCAGAAACCAGCACGCAGGCTTGGGTACTACAACTACCCATGGTCACGTCCACTTCACTAAACTGCCCCAGGTTTTCACTAACAAACCGTTTTGCCCCATCGTTAAAGTTTCCCATGGCCACGACACTTTGGGGGGGGCTCTCCGCACCCAGGGCCTCCCAAGGGGCGCCCATGGGCCTCAAGCCAGGGGAAATGGGAGCAAGGTCAGACCCTCACGTTGTCCCTTACGCCATCATCACCCCCTTTAGGGCCCTTTCCCCGCCCTGCAGACGGGGCACACAGGATCAGAGCCCTTTTGGACACAGGTGGAAAATAGTCACACGGGCGTCGACTCAGGCTGTCAGCTTTGCAATGACACGCCCCGGGCGGTGGACGATGGGGTATTTGTCTGTTCAAGGGCCCTAACCATCTCCCAGCTGCCCCTCCCCACCTTCACGACTAAACCACTGTAGGGCGCATGGTCGTCGGATTGAATCGGACGTAGGGTAGGGGTGAAGTGCCGAGCTTTCCCACCCCCAGCAATCTTTCCTTGTCACAAATAGTTGCGTTCGGCCCCTGGAACTTGGCATGTAGTGGCCAGACTACTTTTTTCCCCTTCCTTTACTGTGACAAAATGCCCGACCCTTTCCGCACTGGCATTTCCAACAGGTAAGGGAGTTTTGGGTCCGGATGGGGCAAAACCGGTTTTTCCCAGGGCCCTTTCTCGGTTGTCAAAGCGGGGACGACACCCCCGCCCCCACGGAAAGCACTCCCCTTTTCGTGTAAGTCGGGAAGAGGAGCCGCTACCTGGAAAGCCTGTACAAAGCGGCGGTAGTATGTGCACAGGCCCAGGTAGTCCTGACTTCGGCCCATTGGTGGGAACGGGCCACTTCTCCACCACCGCCACCTTCTGGGGGTGGGTGGCACACCGTCTTGATGACACATCCCCCAGAAAGGCACCTCAGGGAAAACATCGAGCATTTTTGGGGCTGAGTTTGAGGGGGCCCTTTCCTAAAAGCTTAGTACTCCCCCAGCCGTCCGTCCCCCTCGAAGGTGCTCCCGAAAAACGATGCATCATCAATGTAGACAAGCGCCCCCTCTTTCCCCTGCAGGCCCTAGTCCCCCTCCATCAGACGCCAAACAACCAGGGGGATTGCAGAGACCAAAGGGTGACGTTGAATTGCCCCCAGGTTTCCGAAGGAAAAAGGGAGCTTTTGGGTTGTCCTTTCCGCCCCTCTCCCCCTGGTGAAAACCCCACTTTTAGTCGATGTGGAGAACCCCCGGCCCCCACCAATGATCGAGTGTGTATCAATTCTCGCAATGGGTATGAGTCTTTATAGTCTTATTACGCCCCAGTCCACACAGAAGCGTTGTGTGCCCCTCCTTTTTTTTCACCAGGACTACGCGAGACCCGGACTGTGACCGTTCCAACACCCCCCGTGCCCTAGCTCATTTACAGTGGTGCATCTCTTCTCGCGGTTTGGGGCAATACGTCGGGGGGGACTCTTGTGGGCAAATACTTCCGGGTTAATGCGGGCTTTACCAAACCCGTCGGCCCAGGTCCAAGTCACCCCCCCTAAAAACATCTGCATACTGAGACAGGGTGTGACGATCTTCCTGTTTGTGCTTCCGGGCAGGTTGCGGCGCTCCCGGTGCGCCAAGTCCCGAGGAAGTGGGCAACGGCCCCCCCCCAACCAACTCCCCGCTCCCCGACGATCTTCTGGACGTCCACTTCCCACAAGTGCCCCCCTTTGCACAGCTGGCACCCTTTGGGGTTTTCGGAGAAGGTTTGGGTACCAACACTGTAACAACCCCCCCCCTGGTCCAAAAGGGTCCGCCCCCCGCTACGCCATCAGCCCGCGAAGTTTTTGGGTTTGGGGCCCCCGAGGCCCCCCTTTCTCCACGCATCACTCTTGACAGTCGACACCGGATTTTAGCTCTTCCTGGGGGCAAGGGGCAGCGTCAGCGTAATACCTCTGCACAGCCCAAACCCCTGGAAGCAAGGGACCTCTTCACCCTGACCCTATCAGCTTCCCTCCAAGGTGCCAGCCTTTTCTGGTAGGTAGTCAAGGCCCCGCAAACAGTGCTGCCAGATCGGCCCCATACACCCGGGAGCCTCGCACCGTGTGCCACGCCAAAACGGCCTCACTGGCCCTGAGCTGCCACAAGCCCCGTGGGCACCCACACGCTTGTGGTGCGTCGGAAGTTTCTATTGGGAGATACAGGCCGCACTAGGGGCTTTCAGCCCCAGTGCCATGAGGGGGCATGGTTCCCACTATTTGGCCCCCCACCTGCAGTGCTGGTTCACGGCAGCTTTCCCCAAATCGGGGCCCGGGAACCGAGGGCGGCTGGGTTTCGGCCCCCCCCTCCAGCCTTTTCCGCCTTACCACTTTTTAGCCTTTTGGGCATGCGCTCGGAGGTGGGGCCATACCCCAAGTCCTTTCAGCACTGGGAAGGCATCAGAATCCAACGGTTGAGAGGACGTGTTCCGCTCCCTCTGACATGACTACGTCTGTGCCTACCTCTCCGCAGCCCCCAAAACAAGCCTTGGAAAGTTCCGGGCTCACCTTCCTCATGCTATTTCTCCACTTTAGCCCTTCCCGGGCCCCGGAGGCATGCGGGGTGAGCAGCTGGGGCCCCAGGGGCCACCGTTTCCTTTAGGAAAGGCCCCGAACTCCAAGGCCCCGCCCGCGCCCCGCAGGCCCCAGGGTGTGCCGCTTGACTGATTTTCAGTGGGTCCGTAAAGGTCAACAAAAAAAATACGGGGGGGAGGGCCCCTCTTCTCTTTTCCCCAGCCCCAGGGGGAGACCCCCTTCCAGCGCCTCCACATCCTGCGCAGCTGGGACAGGTCTCGCCACGCTCCCAGTCGCTTTTTCAAGCGGGCCCCAATTTCCTCGGCTGGTGGGGGGTGCCCCAAACGGCGTTTCAAAGCCCTGCCCCGTGGGTAAGAGGCCTGTTGGGGGCGGCAAGGGCCCCAAAAACTTCCACGCGGGGCCCCCTTTGCTGTTACCAGCTGCAGGGGTTTTTGGGGTCCAGCCCGGGCAGATGCCGATTTCAAATTGGGAAAATTGCCTCCCAGGGCCACCTTCCCGGTACCGGGCTTTTGCCTCACAGAATGTGAGGGTAAGCGTGCGTGAATAACACACCCGGGGGGGAGGAAGGGGGGGGGGGGGGCAAAGGGCGGGTTTACCCCGGGGCCGAGTTTGCCGCCAAACTCAAGGGACGGATCCCATGGGTCCCCAGCCTTCGCAGCGACCATGGCTGCGACACGACGCTGCGGGCCCGGGGTTTCCCGCCACAGGGGCCCCCGGAACCCCAGTAAAACTGACACTCGGCATGTTTCCAGAACCTCGTCTGCCTTTTCTGCTTTTCAACGTTCTACCTGTGCGCCGCCTTTTTCCTTCACTTCCCCCCTCAGCCCGGGAAACCCCCCCTCAGAGCTGCACCTCCCCCATCAGTTCATCTTTACGTGTTGTAAGCCTTGCGGGTTTTAGTGAGTTTTTATCTTCACAGATGCAAGATTTCTTGTAGCAGAACAAGTTTGGGAGAACTGTTCCTCTGCCTTTCCCGCCGCATTCGACGAGATGGGCGCCTGCTCGCGTACCCCTGTGCCTGCTTTTGCCCTTTGGCCATTCTCCGTATACCCGGGCCCGCATGGCAGTGACAAGTCCCTTGGTCGGCTTTACCCACTCGTGCCTGCCCCCAGTATACCCCTCTCCCTGGCTGCCGCCATCTTTGGAGAAATGATAAATCGGCGCTTTACTGATCAAATATCACAAATCCCCCTCCCGAACCCTTTGTTACGCCGCCCCCCTGTCTCTCTGCCACCAACGCAAGGGAGGCTAGGCAGACGGCGGTTACCACAGGGTCGGAACAGACAGCTCCAAGAGGCACCGAACACCACAGCGTCCAGAACCCAGGAGGGAAAAGCCAATGGCGGGCAGGGACGAAGTAAAACAAAATGACAGTCTTTCCTTTTTTACACAAGTTATTTACCCGTACATTTTTAAGGCACAATACAGGGGGGGGAACCCGCATCACACGCCGATACAGCTTATAACAGGGGAACACAACATTTTTTTCAGGGCACAAGGGCACACACGAGTCTTCACAGGAGCAGCGCCCCAAACCCCTTTCCCCGGTTGTTCCTCCGTCCTCCCCACAGCCAGCTGCGAATGTTTGCCCAGGCCTTTTGTAAACACATGTTTGCACAGAGACAAAGACCCCCGGCGTAGCAATACTAAATAGTAATGATACTATAAAGTAGTATAGATAATGTAATGATGAAAAAATTAACAACAATAAAAATGATAATGAAAATAACAAGAAAGGGTTTAAAATTTTGATAATGATAAGAAATTTAATAATGATAACAAAAAAAATTAAATTGATGATAAAGATAAAAGATAATAATAATTTATCTTATTAATATTTGAAAATAGTAATAATAAAATCATCGTAATAACAATACAATGATTTTGATAAAGATAAGATTTAACAAGAACACAATACACCAACAATAACAAGGGTAATATAATGGGAATTTTTATTAACAGTAATAATGAAAAAAAGTATGATTATAAAATAAATAATATAACAAATAACGATAACAAAGATATTTTAAACAAAAAAAAAGATATTGAAATGATAATGATAATTTCAATTATAAAATGTAATAATAAAAATGATGATAATAATAATAATAATAAATAAAGAAAGAAATAAAATAAAATAATAATAATAAAAAATAAAATAATAATAAAAAATAAAAAATAATAATGAAATAAAATAAAATAATAATAAAAAATGATAAAATGATATTAATGATAAAGAAATAATAATAATAAGATAAAAATAATAATAATAATAAAATGATAATAATAAAAAATGAT
>NW_023644964.1:25000-36995 GCF_015228065.2 Penaeus monodon | reverse complement strand
TCTTTTTTTCCCCCTTTTTCCCTTTTAAAATTTCTTTCCCCCCCTCTCTTTTCCCTTAATTCCCTTTTCTTTTTTTTCTTTTCTTTTTTTTTTTTTTTTTTTTTTTTTCCTTTTTTTTTTTTTTTTTTTTTTTTTTTTTTTATTTTTTTTTTTTTTTTTTTTCCTTTTTCTCCATTTTTTTTTTTTCCCCCTTTCCTTTTCCTTCTTTTTTTTTATTCTTTTTCTTTCTTTTTTCTTTTCCCTTTTTTTTTTTTTCCCTTTTTCCCCCCCCCCCCCTCCCCCCCCCCCCCCCCCCCCCCCCCCCCCCCCCCCCCCCCCCCCCCCCCCCCTCCCCCCCCCCCCCCCCCCCCCTCCCCCCCCCCCCCTTTTTTCCCCCTCCTTTTTTTTTTTTTTTTCTCTTTTCTTTTTTTTTTTTCTCCCCTTTTTTTTTTTTATTTTTTTTTAAATTTTTTTTTGTGGGGTTTTGTGTGTTTTTTTTGGGGGTTTTGTGTGTGTGGGGCCCCCCTCCGCCCCCCTCCCCCCTTTAAGGGGGGGGGCGAAAAACCCCGCCCCCCCCTCCCCAGGGCCCCCCCAAACGCAAAAACGAGAAGCCACTTTTCAAACCCCCCCGGAATGCGGGTTTCCAAAAAGGGAATGAAAATCAATGCTTTTGAACGTGAACCCCTTTATCATAAAAAGGCCCTTGTGTCAATGGGCGGCGAATTTCATTTTGTCAAAAAATTGCGAAGATGATAGCTCCTTGTAAAGTACAATACAACTCCCAGATAAGGATTTACTTAAGCTGACGGCAAATTCATGATTTCTTCGAGTTAAAGTAACTATTCCTATTTGCCCATAAATCCATGATAAGGCACAGTATCTTCTCACAGGATTTGAGACGAGCAGAAAGTGAATTCTTAGCAGCATGAAGAGCCAAGCACGTAGTGGACGATCAATGTAAATGCACCAAGTAAGACTGAATGTGCGAACTGCACTCGCTGAACTCTTGATACGAGAACACCTTGTTTAAACGCATATGATATATATATATAGTATCTATATGATACTAATATATATATATATATTATATGATGTTATATATTATATAAGATAGTATTGAGTAACAATAAATACTAAGTCTTGTGCAAAGAGCTACCTGGAGCCGGTAGGCCTCCGTCTCGCTTGACATTTTGTTCCTGAGTTTCCTGAAAGTAAAATAAAAGGTAATAATAAACCTAGAATTACAGATCATTATTGTGCTTTGCCCACACCTTAGTTGCATCTGTTTTGCAAGTGACACGAGACTACAGAGGCAGTCAGCACCCCACCTTCAAGACCCGCACTCTCTTCTACACAGGGTAGCCCTTTGGCTTTTACACCTGCTGAAGGAGCCCAGTAGTTGTGGGCGTCCTTTGGGCGCTACTCTTTCTATTTCTATATGGCTCACTTAATTGACTTCCTAGAGTCATACCGGAGCCTCGTGAACCCCGTATTCGCTTGAAGGTGTGAGGCATTCTACTTACCGTCCTTCGCGGCAAGTTCGGCTAGGTAGGAAGTGTCCCACACATAAACTCAATCCTCTGTGGTACTGGAGAAACGCAACCAGTCTTACCACTGGGGGTAGGAGACGAATAAACGATTACTCTCTTAGCCTATGCTGTTAGGTTGTACCAAAGTTAAGAGCTTTGCATCCCTCATGGACAATAATATTTTGAGACAAGGGCGTCGGACCTGCCGTCGATACCCAGTTAAGAATGAACCCGGCTACCCCTTCTCCTTCCTCAAGAGAGGGGGGCGACTCTAATGACCACTCTCAGAACAATCTGAGCTTTGAACAACGGAACCCCCACTAACGTAACAAAACCGAGAGACTCCACTTTTCAAAATCCCCACAGATGAATGCGAGGTCGCGATGTAAAGTAAAATATATAATGTATACACACACACACACACACACACACACACGACACACACAACACACACTACACACACTACGATACTAATATATACTATATCAAAATATATATGTACTACCAGTACTATTACATATACTAGGTATATCTTAGTATATATATATATATATTCTTTGAATGAAATCATCGTCTATTAATTAACGTGAAGCCCATTCATTTCATCAAAAATAGGTCCTATGAATGGTCAAGTGGACGGGCGATTTGGATTGTCATAAAAAATCGAGATAGGAAGTCCCACCTTTTAAAGTACAATTACAACTCCCCGATAAGGACTTTACTTAAGCTGACGCAATTCATGATTCAGTTTAAAAGTATATCGTTATTGGCCCAATACCTGTATAGAGGATAATCTTATCACAGGGATTGAGGAACGATGGAAGAAATTTGAAATTCTGAGCATGAAGGTGACCAGACGTATTGACTTCATTGTATGACCAAGAAACCAGCGAATAGTGCGACCGAAATAATCTACTTTAGACCTAATCAGGCTTTAATACATTAGCAAAGACTGTCTTTACAGCTCCCCATTTGTTAACCAGATATGACATCTATTTTAAATAAATTCGGCTTTTTTGACATTATATTCTTTAACGGACCAATGTCTGTCTTTCAATTGAGTCTACTATAAAAAGATATAGCCCAAGAAACTTGCAGAATGTTAATATAGGTATTGGTTGTTGTCTAGTTAGGCCTTGAGTTCGGCTTCCTACCTACTGAAAAAATACCTCCAATACTCTTTACAATGAAAACTTATAAAACCCCACTGGAGGCCCCAGTTATGATATCATATTCAAGTGCCAATTGAATTACGATTTGCTGAGACTTCTGCATTTATTTGTTGGAGAAGTGCCTTAATGCACAATCATTCAGACATACAGTGATATTTAAAGATATTACCGAGCTGGTAAAGATGTCGATTAATCTACCATAGAAATTAATTTTTGAGTGACAAGACACTTCCTTGTGGGATCCACCGTTTGCCTGACCAAAAATGTCCGATAAAAAGTGATATTGTCAGAAAATTAATTGACAGCAACGTTTCTGTTCAGAAATGAAATTTAATAAGCAAGGCAAGTTTCCACTAATTCAAAAGCATAAGTTTTCTGAGTAATCCATATTTATACGCCATGTCATGTCGTAGCTTTTTCTATATCTAAAAATACTGAAATCAAAAATCTTTATTGGCAATGCCTCTTGAATATGACTGTCCAGCTTTTCCTAGCTGATCGAGAGTTTGGCGTTCCCTTGCGAAGCCGCACTGCTCGTCTATTAGCAAATTACATGAAATTTAAAAAATGCAATAGTATATAAACCTACTGTATAACATTCTTCCATGGACCTTGCATAAGCAATAACTTGTCACCATTGGCTGGTATGGATAAGAGATGCAAAAGTCGGGGATTACCCCTACCTTTCGAATATGCGAAATGATGTGTGTCAAAAGCTGCCATGAGTTTGGAAAAGTGTGACTTTTCCAAGATTTCATTGTACACCTAGCAAACTTAATCATTCATCATGATTAAGATCTTCAATTATATATGAATAATTCTCATATCGATCTCCTCGGGCCTTAGGGATTTCACATCTACAGGCTTCTACGCTCGACAAGCTCAGTTCATTGTTATGATCTTTATTTTATAATCAAAGTATCTCCTGTTGACAAAGTGAGAGGTTTGCAGTACCTCAGCGGCTTCCTTGAGTTCAAGGAGAAGCATTGTCAGTTTGGTCGAGCTGTCTTATGTAGAAACTGCCTGCAGAGTACTATTACAATGTTCTTTAGGATATTGTCAAAAAGTGTTCCCTCGTGAATGATTGTTTTATTTTATCAAGGATGATTTAGTTCTTATTGATTTTTAATGATAGTGGATCCAAACCTCTTATATTTGGTATAACTATATTTATTGTAGAGACAAGCTCCGCCGAGGAGTCTCTTTTTGCTGTGTCTTGAATGATTATTTCTACATAAGCTCCGAGCTACTTGCATTTGTAGTTGCAAATAATTACTCATTTATGATGTTAATTTTGAGAATTAAGCTGTTCTGGCCTTATGGCGTTCGGCCACGCGCTTTGCGCAATCTGGTGTTCCACCAGAACTCTATGCTAACGCTATTGTCGGATTTTGAATGGACTAGCGAAGCTGCTTCTATAATCGAATCTGAATTATTGTTTACTTTATCATCAATGGTTTCTCAACAAATTACGAGTTTTTGATCGTGTGTCTTGGTGAAGGGACCCGTCTGCTCGTTGTACGTTTAAATTTAGCGCTTGGTGTATCTCACATGTGTCGCATAAAATATTTAATTCAAGGATAGGAGAGTTATACGCTTGCCCAGTGTTATGTGTGTTCGGCTAATGGCGTGGCCATCGGTCGAGCTTGTGGCTGCTTTGTGAGTAAGTTGTTTGAGAGACCAGTGATAAGACAATAAGCTCAATAATTACGTTATTATCGTCCACCCGCGTCGTAACTACCATTCGTTCAGAGATCCTATACAGACATCTTATTAATCAACTTAACTACTTGCTCACCCTACCATCCACTATAATATAGTAATAAGGTATATATATACTAGTATATATATCAGAATTATGATGGTGTGTGATGTATATACGTATAAAAACAAAAAAAACATTATAGGGTACTAGTGAGTTGGTATAGTGTATATATGTGTGATGATATTATATATATATATATATGAGTATATATATTAATATGGTGGTTAGGGTAGTATATAATTAAAAACATATAATGGTATTATAGTGGTGGTTATATGTATAGTGAGTGAGGTATGTTGAGGGAGTATAAATATATATAGTGAGGGGTGGTGGTGTAATATGGTATGTGTGGAAAGTGGTATATCAGTAATAGTATATAAATAAAAAAAATGGCGAGCTATAGTGGATTAGGTGAGTGTGAGGGTTGATGGATAGTGAGTATTAGTGGAGGTGATATATATATTCTATGGGTATTTAGTGGGGTGAGTGATGTCGGGTATAGTATTGGTTGTAGTGAGTGATTAGATGATATATAAGTGAGTGGTGTAATAATATATATATATATATATAAATATATGATGATGTGTAGTAGTGAATAGTAGTGATGATAACATATATAAATATAGTTTGAGTAGTTATATATAGGGGGAGTAGATAAAGGGTGAGTTAGGTTAGGTATATATATACTATATTATATATATTTATATATATGTATTAGGCTATTTATCTAGTATATATACAAAAATATAGTTATGTGTGAGTGTATAGGTTGTAGTTAAGGGTGTGTGGATATATAGGTGGGTGTGTGATATGAGTATATGTATATTATAAATATATTAATATATATATATAAACTATATATATATTATATATTTATATATTATTATTTATATAATATATACCGCAGGGACCCAAACGTATGATGAGCATTAAAATCAGCTAAAATATACTTTATCTTTTGTGGCAGACTATCCCTGAAGAGCAAAAAAAAGCTCATCAAAATTACCATTTATCAGGAGAGACAATAAATCCAACCAACAATTGTAGTCTATATACGATTGTTATTGATTTTTACTTTGCATGCGACTAAACTCCAAAAGTAGATATCAATAGTCACTTCAGTGAAGGGAGGCTTTGTGGATGTACATTAGGCGACTCCAGCCTCCACCCCTTCACCTCTCGATCCTTCCGACACAGATGGTAGTTCCTCAGCGAAAGACCTCGTCAGAGACGAGGTTTGTTAAGTAGCGTTTCTTGAGGTCATATAATATCGGAGCATAGGACAGAGGCTACTCATCTGATGATACATTTACTTTAGATCTTTTTAAGACTTCGGCAGTTCCATTGTATAATGAGTTAACGCGAAGATTACGTTTTATGGGTTTAAAGCTGCCTTGTCCGCCTGTTTTAAATTTCTTTTTTTCTGGAGGAGGTCTTCCTCCCGTCCCCTCGCTTACCCAGGGGCCTCCCAATGGGTATTTTTGGAGATCAGTAGACTCCATTAGTCCTGCGTCTCGCTGCCAGGAGACGCCCGTGGAAGATGAACTGTTCCGAGAAACAGACCAATCACAGGCGAAGGTCCTAGCTGGTTGTCGCGCTGGACGAGAAGTGCGATCTATAGCCATATTGTGATTGGTATCATCCTTCACTTATGATTGCTGCTGCTTTTCTGGAGTTTGATTACGGCAATTTGTGAATTGTATTTTTCAATCTTTAATTTTGACTCATTAATTCCTTAACCGATTTCCTTTAACTCAGCAATTTCTTTATCCTTAGCTTTCAAGTCCTGATTGATTGCCGTATTGCACTGGTAAAGTGTTTGTTGTCTACTTGACGTAGGAAGCTATTGGGTTGCTGGTCTAACCTTCAACTATTCCTCTGGCTCACGGTAACTAATAATCATGTCCTCTCATGTAGCTAATTTTTCAGTCTCCTTCTTAAAGTGCTGCATGGGGCGAGCCAGATTTGGGGACCTCCACATTCACATTTTAGAGTTTTCTCAGTAATACGCAGTGCTGACCCCAGACATTTACCGCAAGAAATTTTTCTAGTATCTTTATCTTTGACGAAATGAGGTGGCCCAAAATTTTTTGGGCATCTATTCAGGCATAGGTTTTTAAATGTAAGGTCGCATTTGGGGACACGTTCATACCCAAAACTGTGACATACTCAGAATTTTACTCGAAGCAAAAGTAAAAAAGCAAATGGGTTTTTTGTTCGTAATTTCCCCGTCTTTTTTGGTCTGCAGTTCACGCCATACGTTTTGGTCCTTCATTTTTTTCCAGAATTTCACTCTCCTCCATTGTCCTCAAACCCCCTTGCAAAAGATTACCCCCCTTGCAGGTTTTGGGGGCCAAGGGGGATAGTTACGTTAACTTTAAATCATGAACTGCGTCAGTTTAAGCAGTCCTTAATCTGGGAGTTGAACTGCACTTTTACAAGGAGGCTACCACTCGCAATTTTCCCGGGCAAAATCAAAACGCCGCCACTTTTAACCCTCAAAGGGCCTTTTTGATGTGAAAGGGGTCACATTTAAAAGCGATTGATTTTTCCCTTCACGCATTTTACAGCAAAAACCTTGCATTTCTGGGGGGATTGAAAAAAATGTCTTCTCTTTGTCGCAGTAGGGTTTTTCCCTTTTTCAAGGTCGCATTGCGTAGGGAGTCAGGGGGCGTCCCCCTCCTTGAGGAGGAGGAGGGGTCCGAGGAAACGTCATAATGGGTACGGACCAAGTCCGACCCCCGGGGCCCCTGCCCCCTTGTCCTGAAGGGAAACCAGTTGCCCCTTAAACTATTGTTAATCAACCTCCCCGCAATAGCTAAGAGAAGAGTGTGGCAGTTTCCGTCCTCTACCCCCCCAATGGAAGCCTGGTTGCGTTTCCAGTACCACAGAGAGGATCGAGTTATGTGGAAGACCCTCCTACCGCCGAACTTGCCTAATGCGAAGGACGGTAAAGTCGGTGCCCACCCCCCAGGCGAATACGGGAGCCCACAAGGGTACTCCGGTAGGCTCAGGGAAGTCACATGAAAGAGGAAAAATTTTAGAATGAAGGAAAAGTGCTCCAAAGGACGCCCAGACTACTGGGCCTCCCTACCCAGGGGTCAATGCCCGTAAGGGCTACCCTGGTGTAGAAGAGAGCTGCGGGTCTGAGGTGGGGTGCTGACTACGCCTACTGTAGTCTCGTGTCACCTGCAAAACAACGCACTGAAGGTGCAGGCAAAGTATAAAGTGCTGATAAAATCAGAAATTTACTCTACGTAAATTACGTTAATACAACTCAGAAGCAATAGCGCCGAGCGAGACAAGAGGCCCCGGACACCAGGGTAGCTCCTATGGCACAAGGCTTTGAGTCTATTGCTGCTGCGTCTGGACAGAGGTTAGAGCTATTGAAAGTCTCAAACACGAGTGCCCCAACATCGATATTCATAGCACTAGTGAACAGTTCGTTTTTCCCGCCAATACAAGGAAAAGTGAAATCAGGTAAGGTCACAAGATCTACTAATTGACTCCTTTGTGGCAAAGCACTAGCAGAGTCATCTATGTGCAGAGACATTTCAATAAAAATATAAAAAAATGAGCACAGCATTTTCCCCATTTTTTTATTCATTTTCCCCGTCGGCATTGGGATATATATGTATATAGGTATATATGTATATATATATATATATATATATGTGTGTGTGTGTGTGTGTGTGTGTGTGTGTGTGTGTGTGGTATGTGTGTGCGTGTGTGTGCGTGTGTGTGTGTGTGTGTGGTGTGTGTGTGTGTGTGTGTGTGTGTGTGTATATAGGTATATATATATAAATATATATATACCTATATACATACATACATATATATATATATATATATATATATATATATATATATATATATATATATATATATATGTATATATGTGTATACATATATATACATATATATATATATATATATATATATATATATATATACATATATATATATATATATATATATATATATATATATATATATATATATGTGTGTGTGTGTGTGTGTGTGTGTGTGTGTGTGTGTATGTATGTGGTCTGTGTGTGTATATATATGTTTATATATAGGTATATATATATACATATATATACTTATATACATATATATACATATATACATATACATACACACACACACACACACACACACACACACACACACACACACACACACACATACATATATATATACATATATGGATGTATATATGTACACACACACACACACACACACACACACATACCGTGCGTTCACTTAAACCTTTCCGTATATATATATATATATATTATATATATATATATATATATATATATATATATATATATATATATATATATATATATATATATATATATATATATATATATATATACATATATACCTTTCCGCCTTGCCTTGCACAGGCCCAAAACGGTCAGAGTGAACGGTTTCGCCACGCGAAACGCCTCCCAGCTGATTACTGTAGACAAACATACCAATATGGCCGACGCTGCTAGGAATGTTGCGGGAGTTGCTGTCCTTTTAGATGAATTAGACGATCCCATTTTAGACGCAGCTTTAATAGTTGCTTTAGAAAATTATCTATGGGGAGCAGAGGAAGCTGCACAGGGCACAGCTGCACATAGGGTCCGGAATCCAGTCAGATTTGGTGCTTATGCAGAAAACATTGTGCCCCTGTACAACGAGGAGGAATTCAAGTTTCTCTTCAGAATGCGTCTGCAAACTTTCATGCTAAAAGGCGATACATCATGTACTTTAGCATTAATACTTTATTGTAGCATTGTCATAAATGAAGTGAAGCAACAGGAACTGTACGTTTGTGAAGCATGGGGTTATTTTTTCCCGTGGTAATGTCCAGTGCATACGACTACAGATATTATAAAATAAATTTCACTATAAGGTAATTTTTGTATGTATGGGCAGATATGAAAGATTAATTATAATCAGCTTATTTTACAAAATTTATATTGTGGGGGATTGCATTATACTCATGAAGTCATGCCATGTTTGTGAATTTAGTTGGTTTTTATACATATATGGCTCATTCTGAAGATTAAAATACCTAGATATGACAGAATTCCAATAGTCATTACAGCTTCCCGTGTACTACATAATTTTATTTTACTTAAGGAAAAAAATAATATTCAATCAGAGCTACAAGACATTGTTTTGGAACCTGAGCCAGAGGTTCCATATGAAGGTATTTCTGAAGTGGAAAGAGAGGAAGCCTTTACAAAACGAGATGAATTGGCAAATCTTCTTGCATAATGAAACTTGTGTCTTAATTTTTGTTTCTTGCATCATACGGTTTTTATGTTTGCAAGTAATGTTGCCTTATATTTGTCTTTTTTTTGCACATTTCATTTCTTTTGAATATGATACATATTTTCATAGCTCATAAAATATTTGAAAATATATACTGTACCTTTATAAGTACCTGTGATAGATCACTTATATATTTCTTTCCTTTTCATGCTGCTTGATTTTTCTTATGTGTGTGTGTATATAACATATCTTTCATCCTTGTATTGCATTGATGCGTGTATATTCACATATATATTTTTTTACTGAAAGTTTTAAAAACTCAAGGATTGTAAATTGTAAGTCATATTTACTATAATCCATGTCTAATAAAATATTTTTTGTTTCACTTTTTTTTGGGGGGGTAAATTAAATTAAATGTATTTATCAAAAATAATAAAATGTATTTATTTAAAATATTTGAAACTTCTGTTTACACTATATCACAATCTGAACTTATCCTGTTGTTTAAGCACCTGAGCATGTGGTGTACTGAATCTTCCAAAAGCTAATGGAAAGTAATTTGTTATAACTGGCATTACATACAAAGAATTAACAAATAAACATTTCTATTTCAAGGAATGAAGGTATAACAAATGAAATAATAAACCTTAAACACTACAGTACAAAAAATATATATATATTTCCTGACATTTACAGAATTGAGCTAGAGCAATATTAACTTAAATGCAACTTGCCATCACTTTATATTTACAAGACAAAGCTTTTACATGCAAAGATTTAACAAGTAAAGACTATTATTTTCAGGCACAAAGGCAAAACAGACAACTTGGAAAACTCTAATATTAGAAGAAACATTCACTTATAACTATAAAACAAAAATGTTATTTGGCTTTACCTGAGGTTTACAGAACAAATGACTAAAACAGTAGCTAGAATGCAACTTGCCTGTAAATAATATTTACAAAAAAAAGAGCCTTTACACGCAAAGATAAACAAAAATAATTATATTTCAACAGTAGCATTATCATCAACTTTTATCACCAATTACTGTGAAGCATCCGGAAGTTCTATCTCAACTACAGCCATATTTTAGGTTTACATGACGTAAATTTACACTTATTATATTCTTTGGTGGTCAGACACTTATCACAAGTCATTATGTGTTCCTAAGCTTCTTCTAAAACCAAGAAATATGCGTTACAAGTCGGGCAGAGGGGCTTCAGAGGTTCGAGTAGGCGGCCATCTTTGTTGTTTGGAGGCGAAGCGAACTGCCTCCAAACCCGCTCGCTTCGCCACGCAACGCTTCGCGAAACGTTTGTCAAACAAGACCGTTCACTTCATTTCGCCACGAAACGCACGGTACGCACTGCCCAAGTGAACGCACGGATACACACAAATACACACATATATAGATAGATAGATAGATAGATAGATAGATAGATAGATAGATAGATAGATAGATAGATAGATAGATAGATAGATAAATAAATAAATAAATATGCGTGTATATGTATATAGACATATATATAAATATATATACCTATATATATATATATATATATATATATATATATATATATAAGTATATGTATATATATACACATATACATGCATGTGTGTGCTTGTGCGTATGTTTGTATATGTATATAATATACATATACATACATGTGTGTGTTTGTGTGTGAATGTGAATGAGAATGTGTGTGCGTGTGTGTGTGTGTGTGTGTGTGTGTGTGTGTGTGTGTGTGTGTGTGTGTGTGTGTGTGTGTGTGTGTGTGTGTGTGTGTGTGTGTGTGTGTAAGTGTGTGCATATATATGTATGTGTGTGTATATATATACACTCATATTCATATGTGTATATATATGTACATATATATACATATGTATATATATATATATATATATATATATATATATATATGTATATATATGCACACACACACTCACACACACACACACACACACACACACACACACACACACACACACACACACACACACACACACACACACACACACACACACACACACACACACATTTACATGTACATTTATAGATATGTGCGTACATATTTAAATGTATATGTGTATGTATACTTTTAGCCAACTGGAGTTTGTGTAACAGATAATTGAAATTTTAGGATAATGATAGATAAGCAAAAATATATCGTTAGTATATTGAGAAAGGTTTCAAAATATATTAATCAAACCATGTTGCAATTTCAGACGTTTCAAATATTTTGTGGAAGGTGATTCCCTGGACCTTGGATTTG
>NW_023644964.1:10000-17500 GCF_015228065.2 Penaeus monodon | reverse complement strand
TAAGTGTAAATTTACGTCATGTAAACCTAAAATATGGCTGTAGTTGAGATAGAACTTCCGGATGCTTCACAGTAATTGGTGATAAAAGTTGATGATAATGCTACTGTTGAAATATAATTATTTTTGTTTATCTTTGCGTGTAAAGGCTCTTTTTTTTGTAAATATTATTTACAGGCAAGTTGCATTCTAGCTACTGTTTTAGTCATTTGTTCTGTAAACCTCAGGTAAAGCCAAATAACATTTTTGTTTTATAGTTATAAGTGAATGTTTCTTCTAATATTAGAGTTTTCCAAGTTGTCTGTTTTGCCTTTGTGCCTGAAAATAATAGTCTTTACTTGTTAAATCTTTGCATGTAAAAGCTTTGTCTTGTAAATATAAAGTGATGGCAAGTTGCATTTAAGTTAATATTGCTCTAGCTCAATTCTGTAAATGTCAGGAAATATATATATATTTTTTGTACTGTAGTGTTTAAGGTTTATTATTTCATTTGTTATACCTTCATTCCTTGAAATAGAAATGTTTATTTGTTAATTCTTTGTATGTAATGCCAGTTATAACAAATTACTTTCCATTAGCTTTTGGAAGATTCAGTACACCACATGCTCAGGTGCTTAAACAACAGGATAAGTTCAGATTGTGATATAGTGTAAACAGAAGTTTCAAATATTTTAAATAAATACATTTTATTATTTTTGATAAATACATTTAATTTAATTTACCCCCCCAAAAAAAAGTGAAACAAAAAATATTTTATTAGACATGGATTATAGTAAATATGACTTACAATTTACAATCCTTGAGTTTTTAAAACTTTCAGTAAAAAAATATATATGTGAATATACACGCATCAATGCAATACAAGGATGAAAGATATGTTATATACACACACACATAAGAAAAATCAAGCAGCATGAAAAGGAAAGAAATATATAAGTGATCTATCACAGGTACTTATAAAGGTACAGTATATATTTTCAAATATTTTATGAGCTATGAAAATATGTATCATATTCAAAAGAAATGAAATGTGCAAAAAAAAGACAAATATAAGGCAACATTACTTGCAAACATAAAAACCGTATGATGCAAGAAACAAAAATTAAGACACAAGTTTCATTATGCAAGAAGATTTGCCAATTCATCTCGTTTTGTAAAGGCTTCCTCTCTTTCCACTTCAGAAATACCTTCATATGGAACCTCTGGCTCAGGTTCCAAAACAATGTCTTGTAGCTCTGATTGAATATTATTTTTTTCCTTAAGTAAAATAAAATTATGTAGTACACGGGAAGCTGTAATGACTATTGGAATTCTGTCATATCTAGGTATTTTAATCTTCAGAATGAGCCATATATGTATAAAAACCAACTAAATTCACAAACATGGCATGACTTCATGAGTATAATGCAATCCCCCACAATATAAATTTTGTAAAATAAGCTGATTATAATTAATCTTTCATATCTGCCCATACATACAAAAATTACCTTATAGTGAAATTTATTTTATAATATCTGTAGTCATATGCACTGGACATTACCACGGGAAAAAATAACCCCATGCTTCACAAACGTACAGTTCCTGTTGCTTCACTTCATTTATGACAATGCTACAATAAAGTATTAATGCTAAAGTACATGATGTATCGCCTTTTAGCATGAAAGTTTGCAGACGCATTCTGAAGAGAAACTTGAATTCCTCCTCGTTGTACAGGGGCACAATGTTTTCTGCATAAGCACCAAATCTGACTGGATTCCGGACCCTATGTGCAGCTGTGCCCTGTGCAGCTTCCTCTGCTCCCCATAGATAATTTTCTAAAGCAACTATTAAAGCTGCGTCTAAAATGGGATCGTCTAATTCATCTAAAAGGACAGCAACTCCCGCAACATTCCTAGCAGCGTCGGCCATATTGGTATTTTTGTCTACAGTAATCAGCTGGGAGGCGTTTGCGTGGCGAAACCGTTCACTCTGACCGTTTGGGCCTTTTGCAAGGCAAGGCGGAAAAGGTATATATGTATATATATATATATATATATATATTATATATATATATTATATATATATATATTATATATATATATATATATATTATATAATATATATATATATATACGGAAAGGTTTAAGTGACACGCACGGTATGGTGGTGTGGGTGGGGTGGGTGTGTACATATATACATCCATATATGTATATATATATGTATGTGGTGTGTGTGGTGTGTGTGTGTGTGTGTGTGTGTGGTGTGTGTGTATGTATATGTATATATGTTATATATGTATATAAGTATATATATGTTATATATATACCTAATATAAAACATATATATACACACACAGACCACAATACATACACACACACACACACACACCCCACACACACACACACAAATAAATATATAAGATAGTATATATTATATATAATATATATTGATATAGTATTTATAATATATATATATATATATATAGATATATATGTTAATATAAGAGATATATAGGTATAATATACATATATATTACATATATATATTTTAAAATTATATATATATATATATATATATATATATACCACATATATACATATATATCTATATATATATACATACATACATATATATATATATATATAATATATATATATATATATATATATGTATGTATGTATATAGGTATATATATATTTATATATATATACCTATATACACACCACACACACACACACACACACACAACACACACACACACACACACGCACCACACGCACACACATACACACACACACACACACACACACCACCCCCCACACACACACATATATATATATATATTTTATAACATATATACCTAATACATATATATCCCAATGCCGACGGGGAAAATGAATAAAAAATGGGGAAAATTGCTGTGCTCATTTTTTATATTTTTTTGAAATGTCTCTGCACATAGATGGGCTCTGCTAGTGCTTTGCACAAAGGAGTCAATTAGTAGGATCTTGTGACCTTACCTGATTTTACTTTTTCCCTTTTATTGGCGGGAAAAAAAGAACTGTTCACTAGTGCTATGAATATCGATGTTGGGGCACTCGTGTTTGAGACTTTCAATAGCTCTAAAACCTCTGTCAGACGCAGCAGCAATAGACTCAAAGCCTTGGGGCCATAGGAGCTACCCTGGTGTCCGGGGCCTCTTGTCTCGCTCGGCGCTATTGCTTCTGAGTTGTATTACGTAATTTACGTAGAGTAAATTTCTGATTTTATCAGCACTTTATACTTTGCCTGCACCTTCAGGTGCGTTGTTTTGCAGGTGACACGAGACTACAGTAGGCGTAGTCAGCACCCCACCCAGACCCCGCACTCTTTCTTCGTACACCAGGGTAGCCCTTACGGGCATTTGACCCCTGGGTAGGAGGGCCCAGTAGTCTGGGGCGTCCTTTGGGCGCCACTTTTTCTCCATTTCTAAAATCTTTCCTTTTTCATGTTGACTATCCCTGAGCCTACCGGAGACCCTTGTGGGCTCCCGTATTCGGCCTGGGGAGTGGGCACCGACTTTACCCGTTCCTTTCCGCACTTAGGAAGTTCGCGGTAAGGGAAGTGTCCTCCACCATAAACTTCATTCCTCCTCTGTGGTACTGGAGAACGACCAGCTTCCACTGGGGGGTAGAGGACGAAATACTGATTTACTCTCTCTTAGCATTGCTGTTAGTTGATACCAAAAGTTAAGAGTTTTTCCAAATCCCTTCAGGAGAGAACGATTTTGAGGCAAAGGACGGACCTGTGTCCGATGCCCCGAATGAAATTGACTCCCCGGCTACCCCTTTCCTCCTTCAGGAGAGGGGCGGACGTCATGACCACTCTATGACTATCGACCCTGAAACAACGGAACCCCCACTAACGACAAAACGAGAAGCCACTTTTCCAAAATCCCCACCGAGAATGCAGGTTCGCGGAATGTAAATGCGTGTGAATGAAAATCAATCGCTTGTTGAAACGTGAACCCCTTTATCATTTCAATAAAGGTCCTTGATGGTCAAGTGGACGGCGATTTTTGATTTGTCAAAAAATTGCGAGATGGAAGCCTACCTTGGAAAGTACAATACAACTCCTTTAAGATTAAGGATTTACTTAGCTGACGCAAATTCATGATCTTCGAGGTAAAGTAACTATTCCTATTGCCCAAAATACCTGTTAAGGGAGTAATCTTCACAGGGATTTGAAGGACGATGGAAGAAAGTGAAATTCGAGAGCATGAAGGGACCAAGACGGTTAGTGGACGTTCATTGTAGACCAAAGGACGGGGAATTGTGCGAACGAAAGCTGGTGACGGTGTTTTTGACTTTTGCTTTGAATAAAATTCCAGGAATATGTCATGTCGTTATGAACCGTGTCAAGTTAGAGAACCTTATTATCAAAAGCCAATGCATTGTAATACGATGCCAAAAATTTCGGACACACCTCATTAAGATGTATTGATAAAGACTCAATAAATTGTATGCCGTAAAATGTGCTGAAGCCCATGACACCATACATACTAGCCAGATTCCAATGTGCTTTAATTGTGGAGTCCCCATTCATCAGATTGTGAGTGTAGGCACCTGAAGAAGAAACCGAGACATTAGCATATATGAGAAGATGAAGTTAGTTATTCTTGAAAGCTAAGAGGAAAGTGGAAAGTTTGACACCACAAACCTATACTTTCCTACTGCTGAAGCAGTAACTAACACTACCCCTAGTGCAAGTTAATGTCAGTCAACAGTTAGCTAAGGATAAAAGAATTGCTGAACTTTAAACAGGACCGGTTAAAGAATTAAATATAAAGTTATATCACCTGCAAATTGGTTGATCAAATGACTGCATTCAACCCAGTAACATCATAAGGAGGATGATACTGAATCACGTCCGGAGCGGCACCTTTTTCCGTCCGGGCTACTGCCTGTAGGACTTCGTCTGGCTCGCGATCGTGTCGTGGAGAAGCAGATCGCAATCTGTCATCGTCTCCCTCACCAGAGGTGCAGGGAAACATGGAGGCTTTCTGTCTCCAAACCATCCGAGAGAGGTCCCGGGAAGCGAGGGAGAGGAGGCGTCTCTCTCCCAAAAAAAGAAGGAAAAAATCTGGTCGGACAAGCACTTTCCAAACCCCATAAAACGTAATTTCGCGTCCACCATTATACAATAGAACTGTCGAAGCTTAGATCTAAAGTTAAATGACCTTAAATTATTAGCCTCGTCCTATTGCTCCGAATTATAGTCTCCAAGAAACGACTTAACACACCTCGTCTCTGACGAGGTCGTTTCGCTGAGGAACTACCATTTATGTCGGAAGGATCGTGAGGGTAGGGGTGGAAGGCGGAGTCGCCATGTACATCCGTCCACCAAAGCCTCCCTTTTACAGAAGTGGACTATTGATTCTACTTTGGAGTTTGTCGCATGGCAAAGTAAAAATTAATGGCACGTATCTGCTAATGTTCACTTTATTGTCCCACCTGATGCAGTGATAGCCTATGAGGAGCTCTTTGCTCTTCAGGAACGTTTGCCAACAAAATTAAAGTAATTTTAGCTGATTTTAATTGCTCATTTCTCAGTTACGTTATGGTGTTCCCTGCGGAGTGGATGGGTAAGTGAGCAAGAGTTAGTTGCTTTAATGAGTCTGATCTAGTCCTTCTGAATGATTGGCAGTCCAACGCGGGTGGACAATTAATACGGAAATTTGAGCTTTATTGACTTATCCTGGTCTCTTCATCAATAGCAAGCCAAAGTCCTGTGGCACACCATTTGACGCTCGTTGGAAGCGATCATTCTTTCCTATAATTAATTAAATATTCTGCGGACACAGTGAGAACGCCTTCCAGCGGCCTAGATTTAACGTAAAGAGAGCGACTGGGTCGCCTTTCACAGGAGCGTTCAAGCTCGAACTTTTGGGAGAAACCATTGTATGATAAAAGTAACAATATTCAAAATCGGATTATAGAGGCAGCATTGCTATCCATTCCTTAAAACTTCGACCAGATAGCGTTAAGGCATAGAGTTCCATGGTGTGACAAACCAGATTGCCCGCAGGGCGCTGTGCCGACGCAATAGCTACAGGCTTTTCAAAAATAACACACAAATGAGAACTTTTGCAATTACGAAACGCAAGAGCGTAGGGCTCGTAGGAAGTAATTAAGACCAAGCAAAAGAAGACTTCCTGGCGGAGCTTTTGTCTCTACAATAACAGCAACACCAAAATATCAGAGGTTTGGTCCACTATTAATAAAATCAATAAGAAAAAAAAATCTAACAAAATCAATAACTCACTTGAAGAGGGCACTAATTTCGATCAAGCCTAGAGACATTGCTTAATGCACTCGACCAGGCAGTTCTCTCATACAAGCAGCTCCGCTAATTACCATTTCCCACCTTCCTGGACCACCAAGGAAGAGGCCTATGAGCTGCAACCAATTCACTTTGACCACAGGAGATGACTTTGATTACAATAAAGATCTATACAATGAGATGAGCTGGTCGAGCCCTGAACCGTAGAAGGAACACCCCAGGCCCCAAGATTCGATAATGAGAATGATGAACATCTATCATGATACATGATATAAGTTGCTAGAATGTACATAGAAATTATTGAAAAAGCCACCAAACATTTATCAAACTCATGCACTTCGCCACATTCATTCCCATATTGAAGTAGGGGGTAATCCCAGACTTGCCATCTCCTACGCTCCATTGCGATTGACAGTATGCTTTATTGCAAGCGTCATGGAACTGAATTGTCAGTGGCTATTGCATTTTCTAAAAATTCCAGTATTTACAGTGACGAGCGTGCGGCTTCCGCGGGACGCCAAACTCTCGATCCAGCTAGTAAAGCGTGGACAGTCATATTCAGAGGCCATTGCCAAAAAAGAATTTTTTTGATTTCAGATATTTTTAGATATAGAAAAAGCCTAACGACATACATGGCGATATGGCCTACTCAAGAAAACTTTATGCTTTTGGATTTACGTGGAAACTCTTGTTTTATTCAAAATTCATTTCGACAAACGTTATGCTGTCAAAATTATTTTCGACAATATCACTTTTTCGGACATTTGTTGTCCAGAGCAACGGGGTCCCACAGGCAGTGTCTTGTCACCAAACAATTTCTATGATATGATCAATTGACATTCTTACCAGTCCTCCTCGGATCTTTTAAATACTTACACTGTCGCTTGATGATTGTGCATATGGGCATTCCAGCAATAATTGCAGACATTCTCAGCAAATCGCAATCCAATTGGCACTGGTATGATTCGCCTCCGTTGGGTTTTAAGTTTTCCATTCCGAAAGAGATGTTGGGGTAATAATTTTTCAACGTAGATGACGGAGCCGAACATCAGGGCACTTCAGACAACCACCCAAACCTATCAAAATTCTGCTAAAAAAAAAAAAAAATTTTTTATAGGTCATACATTTTGCAATAGATAGACTCAATTTGGAAAGACCACATTGGTCAGTTAAAGAAATAAATGTCAAAGGACACTAAATTAT
>NW_023644963.1:5000-8387 GCF_015228065.2 Penaeus monodon | reverse complement strand
TCCTCTTTCCCCCCTCTTTTCTTTTTTTTTTTTTTTTTTTTTTTGTATGTGTGTGTCCCCTTTTTTTCATAATAAAAAAATAATTAAAAAAATAAATAAAAAAATAAAAAATAATATATATAATTAATATATAATATAAAATTATATATTATATATATATAAATAATATCTGTAGTAAATAACATATATTTTAAATTAATATATTTTTATATAATATAATAATATTTTATATAATAGTATTTAGAAATTACAACACACACAAATAATAAAAATATATATAAAATTTTATATAAAATATATATATATATATATATATATTATAAAATATTTTAAATTATGTATGTTGTTATCTATTATAAAATATATATATTATATATATATAATGATATATTATATATTTTTATGTATTTTGTATGTATTATATATTATTATATATTATAATATATTTATATATATATATATATAATATATATATATATATGTGTGTGTGTGGTGTGTGTGTGTGTGTGTGTGTTGTGTGTGGTGTGTGTGTATGTGTGTATATGTATATATAATATATATATATATATTTTATAATAATATATATTATTTATATTAATAAAATATATAATAAAATAAAAACATATTATATAATATATATATATATTAAATAAAAATATTTATATATTAATTTTATATTATATATTTTTTATATTTATATTAAATATATATTTAATTTTAAAATATAATATAAAAAATAGTATATATATATATATATAATATATGTTTTGTTTTTGTGTGTGTGGTGTGTGTGTGGTTGTGTGTGTGTGTGTATTTTTATATACTCTTTTAAAATGTACATATATAATTATATTATATATATATAAATATATAAAATAAAATATATATATTTAAAATTTATGAATTATATATATAATATATAATTATATTTATATAATATATTATTATATATTTAAATATAAAATATAAAAATTTATTTTATATATATATTATATATATAAAATATATATATATATATTGTGGTGTGTGTGTGTGTGGTGTGTGTGGGGTTTGGTGGGTGTGTAGTGTGGTGTGTTTGTGTGTATGTTTGTGTGTGTTGTGAGGGTGTTATATATTAATTATATATATTATATTATATATATATATAATCATATAATTTTTAAAACATTATACAAAAATATAAATATAAACATATATATATATATATATATATCTAACTCATCTCTATATATATCATCTGTCTCTATAGATAAACATATAGATATATATAAGTATCTCTATATATCTATATTATATTTATGTGTGTGTGTGGTGTGTGTGTGTGTGTGTGTTTGTGGTGTGTGTGTGTGTGTGTGTGTGTGTGTGTGGTGTGTATATATATATATATCTATCTATATATATATATATATATATATATATATATATATATATATATATTATATATATCTATACATATATACGTAAATAATATATTATAATATCTACTTTCTATATATATATATATATATATATAGCTACAATCATTCTATCTATATATCTATTTATCTATCTCTATCTGTGTGTGTGTGTGTGGTGTCTTTGTGTGTCTGTGATGTTGTGTGTGTGTGTGTGTGTGTTTGTTGTGCATTTTGTAGTGTGTGTGTGTACTGTATGTCTTTATGTCCCCCCACACACACCCCCACCCGAACACACACCCCTACCACCCACACCCCCCGAAACACGCGCACCACCCCACACAAACACCACTCACCCGCACCTCTCTCATATATCAATATATTATATATATATATATCCTCTTCTATATCTACTCTATATCCGTTCCATCTATATCTGGTTCTATATACTATAATCTATATATCTATATCTATGTGTGTGTGTGTTGTGTGGGTGTGTGTGGTGTGTGTGGTGTGTGTGTGTGTGTGTATGTATGTATGTATGTATGTACATCCCACACACACACCACACAAACACACACACATCACACACATACATAACACACAGCACAGCACTCCACATACATAACACACACACACAGCACACACACACACACATATATATATATATATATAATATATATATATATATATATATATATATTGTCACGTTTTGACAATATACACTAACTATAAAAAAAAAAAATATCCTTAAGTTTCTAAACGGTAAAAGTAATACACAATAAATTTTAAACAGATTCCATTATCAATATAATGGTAAAGTGAGTGTTATAGTGGTGAAGTGTATGTAGGCATGGAAACAAGCGTGTTCGCAGGGTAACAAGCGGTGACATAACGGCAAAGGAGGCCTAAGTTGCGCGGCAATATGGTGAGGTGGTTAGTGGGCGAACCAAGACCGCGACGACGGGTGGTGGCTCCACAACCTCCACCTACTATACGAGGGCATACCTAACCCCTGACGAGACTAGTCGAAGTTCCTGTAACCCTCACTTGCCCTATTCATATACGTCCAATTAAAAAAAAAGAACTTAAATAAACCAAGCTTTATTTATAAAATCTTTTAATTGGGCTCCAAATTCCCTAAAGAATGCAAATTCCACAGGTCGTCCCCTTAAACCGAGCAAGAACTCGATACATAACATTTGGCGCCCCGAACAGGGACGACCGCGTTGCAAGTCCTTTTTAAAGGAAATTGTGATATGAGGACAGAAAATCTACAACGCAGATCGGCAAAGATTGGGGCTAAACGTGCTTAGATTGGCCCAGTTTCCATAAAAGAAGGTATTCAGTATGAACTGGAGAGAGGCAGCCAGCAGAGATACGGAAGGAGAAGAGCAATGGGAAGCAGAAAGGATATGATGAGAAAAGAGGAGAAATTTTGAAACTGCCAAAATAAGAAGCAGAATTAAGGTAAGAGAAGAATTGAAAATAAGGCAGCTGGAGTTAAAAGAGAGTTCCCTGTGGTAGAATTGAGGTGACACATCACACACTGCGAACACTAGGTAAGTACCCAAGCTACAGTATTCAATGACAAGTTGTGATTTAACATTGATGCTCTTCAACGGTTTTGAAAGGTTTGCTAGGAATGCATATTGGTTCTGAAAGTGTGGGCTATCAGTTTAGCTTCCCTTATTGCAAGCTAAAGCCTTGGATATAATATCACCATTTAACCCCTACAGAAGCGAATAGTTTTTTGAAACTGTAAATCGGCACTATTAAACGGATTTGATTGTACTGTTGAAGGTTTTAGAACAAAATTTAAAATTGTAAATTTTTCCATGGTTGAGAACTGCCTAAACAGCTAATAGCAAGAATGACAAAACTGTGTTGAGAGTGGACTGAGATGCGGAATGTGAAAGGAAGTATGAGGCTTTAAAAATCAGCTGAGTATAAAGAGACAATTTCTTTCTATTCCATGTGGTCGTAACCTAAG
>NW_023644960.1:0-8387 GCF_015228065.2 Penaeus monodon | reverse complement strand
AAAAATCATAAACAACAATATAAATGATAATGACAACAATATCAACAAAAATTTTTGTGATTCATAAATACCAAAAAAAACGACAGAAAAGGGTTAAAAAAACCAATAACAGTAACGTACCAAAAAGGACCACCACCCGGGGAACAAAAAAGTTTTAAACAAGTCACCCAATCATGAAGCTTCTCCACCCACCTATGTGGGGTTTTAACCACACACCCAATGACGGGGTAAACCCGAGCCAGAAAACTTCTAATTAGAGGCTGGTTTTCGAGGGAAGCTTCTTAATTAAAAGAAGAGGCGATACCGGCAGAGGTGTGGGAAAATTTCCAATGAAGGTCCCCGGGGATTGTTTATTTTTTTGTTTGGGTGCTTTTTTTTGGGTTTTTTGTTTTTTTTTGGGTTTTTTGTTTGGAGCTTGTTTTTTTTTGGGGGGTTTTTGGGTTTGTTCGCTTGTTTGGGGTTTTTTCCCTTGGATATTTCCTTGTTTGGGTGTTGGGCTTGTTTTTTTGGGGGGTGAGTTTGCTTGGGGGTGTTTTTTTGTTTGTTTTTTCTGTTTTTTTTGGGTATTCGTTTGTTTGGTACCCTTGTTTTTTGGACTTTTTGTTTGGGCATTTGTTTTTTTTGGGGCTATTTTTTTGGTTTATTTTTGATGTTTGTTTTTTTGGGGAATAAGTTTGGGTTATGGGAAAACCAGACGGGGGGGGTTTGGAGGGGGTTTTGTGCGATAAGGGTTTGGGGGGGGCGCAGGGGTGGAGGGTAGTTTTTGGGAAAAGGGGTTTGAGGGTGGGTTGGGACTGGGACCGGGGTTAAGGGGTTTTTTTTGGGGAAGTTTAGGGGGGAAATTGGGTTTTGTGTAGGGGGAAAGAAGAAGTGGGAGGGGGCGGGGTAGGGGAGGACGAGGGGTATGGGGAAAAAAAAATGTGGGGTTTTTGGGGTTTCAGTGGGGTGAATGGGGAGGGAGTGGGGATTTAGAGGGGGGGGATTTGGGGAGGAGAAAAGGGGAGGGGTATCGAGTGGCGGGTGGGGGGGGAGGTGTGGTGGGTATCGTGGTATCACATGAAAAGGTTTTGGTAAAAAAATGAAAGCATATGATGGCTAAGGAACACTTTGGGGTTTGGGGGCGTACTCTAAGGACGGGCCCGGTTGAGGCATTTTGTTTTTGGTTTAAATTTTGAGTAATGGGGAATTTCTTCGTGAGTGGGGGAAAAGGAGTTTTAGGTATGTGGATCGGGGGGTTAGATTCTTGGTTGGGGGTTTTCGGGGTTTAGTTTTGTAATTCGTTTTAAATTTTCCCCTTTCTCTTTCTTTTTTTTTTCTTTTTTTCTCTCTCTCTGTCTCTCTCTCTTCCCCCCCCCCCCTCGCTCTCTCTTCACCACGCCCGCTCTCTTTTTTTCTTTTTTCTCCCATTTATATGTGCAACTGCGTCCATTTCATGTGTTGTGATATTTTTTGGTTGTTTGTATTATTTTTGTATGTGAAATTTGTGTGATGTGTTTTTTGGTGTGTTTTGGGGTTGTGTGTGTAAATTTGTGTGTGTGTGTTTTGGTGGGGTGTGGTGTGTGTGTGTGTGTGTGTGTGTGTGTGGTGTGTGTTGTGTTGTTGTGTGTGTTTTTCTGTGCGCGTGTGGTTTTTTCACAGGAGTTTAACATATTTTAAGATAAAAGCGTAAGTTCCCATGTTTTCAAATGGGTTGTTTTTTGAATATCTATGTTGTCATTTATCCTTTAAAAAGTTCTCTTCCCTTTTGTCCAGAATAAAAACAGCATTTATCATGAAACCACGCGCTGACACCTTCATACGCCCCCCCAGTGAAACCGGCTTTTACTGGGCTTAGTTTTCCCCAAACTATATACTATCGTTTCGAAAGGGAAAAAAAAAAAAGACCAAAATACAAAAATTTTGAGAAAAAAGGGGAAAAAAGAAGAAAAAAGGAATGATGGGGAGGGAAAAAAAAAAAGAAAGAAAGAAAAGGGGAACCTGCCAATTATGTTGAAAAAAAACAATCAGTAAAGTTGAGGGAAAAGAGAGAAGAAAAAAAAAAAGAAGAGAAGGGAGGGGTTTTTAAAAATGGGAGAGGGAAAAAAGGGGAAAAGGGATAATGGGAAAACGAAACAGAAAGGTGAAGAAAAATAAGAAAGGGGAAAAAGGCACGGGAAACGAGGATTCGGGAGAGATGAGCAAAAAATAGGGGTTTAGGGGAGGCGGTGGAGAGGACAAAAAAATTGAATGAAACGAGGAAGAAAAAAGAAAGAGAGAGAGAGAGAGAGGGGGAGAGAGAGAGAGAGAGAAGAGAGAAGAGAGGAGAGAGAGAGAGAGAGGAGAAGAGAAGAGAGGGGAGAGAAGGGGAAAAGAGAGAGAGGGAGAGAGAAAGAGAGGGGAGAGAGAAGATAAGAGAGAGAGAGAGAAACGAAAAGTAATGGGGGTGAGGGGCGGGGGAAAAAACGAAAGGGGGGGAAAAGGGTTTGAAGAGTTTTTATATTCTAATGAAAATTTGGGTATTACGAGAGAATTTGTATCTGCAGAAAATTGTTTTTCTACTTTGTTACTTTGCCAAAATTGGTTTTAGATGTTTTTAATTCCCCATCAGATAGAGACAAAAAAAAAGAAAAGCCTTCGTAAGAACCAACCGCTGTTTTTAAAAAAAAACAACTCCAAAAATGAAAAATAAAAACAAAAAGGAAAAGTCAGGCAAAACCGTATCATACGCCCAAAAACATTTTTTAAAATTTTTTTGTGTTTTTTTTGGTTTTTTTTTGTCTGCATTTTTAGAGCGGGGGGTATTAAAAGGGGGAAGGGGGGGGAGGGGGGGGAAAAACCGGGAAAAGGGGAATTTTGGCCCCTCTTCACTTTTCATCCCTTTAGTTTTTTTTCCCTTTTTTCGTTTTTTTTTTTTTCTTTTACACTCTTTCTTTTTTGTAATGGTGGTGGTGGGGGATGGTTACCATACCTCGCCCAAAAAAATGTTATTGTCATTTACTTTCCTTCATTCTAAATTTTTTTTTAGTTTGGGGTTTAAAGGGGTAGATGATATAATCCTTTTGGGGCCCGACAGCCTGTTGATAATATTTTTTATTGTTAATAAGTTGGGGATGATAACTACTAGAAATACAACGTTAATTCGAACATGCTGTACTTAGAAAGGTCTTTTTCGGGCAATTTCTTTAGTACACTAGTTTGCTGTGGGGAATATCTTGCCCTTTTTTATGTCCTCTTCCCATTTTTTTTTCCTCTCCTACTCCACCCTTTTTTCTTTTAAACATATCAGTCTCTTATTAAGGGTTTTAATGGGGGGCCCGGGGGGGGGGTGGTAAGGGGAGGACAATGAATTTATATTTCTTTTTGCACGAGAGAAGGGGAAAAAATTTCTTTAAAAAGTAAAAAATAGGAAAACATTATTTTCCCAAATTTTTCCCCTTTTAAAAAACCCTTTTTTAACTTTTTTTATTCTTTCCTTTTTTTCCCCCCATCTTTTTTCAACCCAAAGGGGGAAAAGCCGGGGGGGGAAAAAACCCCTTTTCCCTCTTCCCACAAGGGAGGGATCGCAACGAAGCAGTCCCCAAAAAAGTCGACTTGGGGAGGAGAGGAGAAGAAGGAAGGGAGAAAAGGGGGAAAGGGGGGGAAGAGAAAAGAGGAGAAGGGAAAAGGGAAAGGGGGGGAGAAGGGTAAGAAGATTTAGGAATGGGGGGAAAAGGAGGAAAGAGAGGAAGAAAAAGGGAAAAGGGCTTTTGGGGGGAGGGAAGAAAAAAAAGGGGGGAAAAAGGAAGAAGCGAAAGGAAAAGGGGGAGGGAAAAAAAGAGGGGGGATTTTGAGAAAAGGGAAGGGGAAAGGGGGTGGAAAAAAGGAAGAAAGGGAACAGAAAAAGATAAGAAAGGGGAGGGGAAGAAGAGGGGGGGCAATTGGAAAAGGGACGGAAGGGTTAACTGCTCTTTTTCCTTGTCCCCTTTTTCCTCTGGGCGTCTGTTTTCCTCCTTTTTTCTTTTTTCCCCTTTTTGTAATCCGGGTTTCCCCTAAAAAGGCTGGGGCCCCCCCCTTATTCCCCCGGCCCAAAAACAAAAAACCCACTTAAATTGGCTGGCACCGGCCCCAAACTCCCACCGTTTTTTTTTTTCTCCTCCCTTTCCAACCCCTCCTTTTTTCCCATTTTCCCAACCCCCCCCCCACCCTTCTTTTTCCATCCAACCCGCCCTCCTATCTTTTTCCCTCTTTCTCTCTGTTGGGCTTTAAAAATTAATGTTCGCCCGGGCCAAATCCCCCCCTGCCTTGATAGTTTTCCCCCCAAAATTTCCCTCCTTTTTTCCCCAAACCCTTTTCCCCCTCCCACTCTCCCCCCCGTTCTTTTTTCCATCAGCCTTTCCCCTTTCCCCCTTTCCCCTCCTCTTTCCCCTTTTTTCCCTATCCCCTAATATTTCCCCGCCCCTACCCCTCCCCAAACCCCTTATCCCCCCTTCCCCCTTCTTCGGTTTCCCCTTCCCCCTCCCTTCCCTTCCCCCCTCCTCTTTTCCTCTCCCGCCCACTTCTTTCCTTTCCCCCTCCCCCCCTTTTTCCCCCCATTTTTTTCCCCTCCCCCTTCTCCCCCTCCCCCTTCTGTTTTCCCCTCTCCCCCCCTTTTTTCCTTTTCCTTCCCCTCTTTAATTCCCCCCCCCCTTTTCCCTTTCCCCCTTCCCCTTTCCCCTTCCTTCCCATCCCCCCCCTTCCCCCCCCCAAAATTTCTTCTTAATGTGGGTCTTCTCCCCGGGTTCCCCCTTTTTTTTTTTCCCCTGGGTTCCCCTCCCCTCCCTTTTCCTTCTTAACCCTTTAGGCCAAACAACCCCCAACGGGGAAGTTTTAAACCCTTCCTGGGACCACCAAAATTCGAAAAAGTGGTTTTACACTGGGCCGGGACAAAACTGACCCCCGTTTCCCCCCCAAGTTCTCCCCCCGGGTTTTCCTCACCGCGCCCCCGGGTTGGGGTTTGGGGTCTGGGGTTGTTTGTGTTTGTTCCTGTCTCCTTTCTGTTTGCCCCCGCCCCGTTTTTTTTGGGTCTGTATTTCTGCCCGTCTCTTCTTTATTTTGTCTTGCCCCTGACGTCTATCTGTTTTGCCCTTCCTAATTTTAAATGCATTGTCTCTGTTTGCCCGGTTCTGCCCTTTTTCTCTTATGGTTTCTCGTGGTTTTTCTAACTCTTTGTGAAATAGGCTCTAGGGGTAACGTTACTGTCTGTCCTTTCTTTTTAAATATTTTTTTTCCACCACTCCCTTCTTTTTTTCCCTTTATTCTTAAAAGTTTCCATTTTAAAGGGAAACCCATTAACTAAATTTTCCGTACTGTGATATTCCAACAAGAAAAAACGCAATACAATACCTGGAAATATAGAAAGCCCCAAATTTAAAATTTGGGGTAATTAAAGCATTACTTTGTTATTAGTATCCTTTTAAATTTTCCTGTTAAAAGGGAATTTTATGGGTTTAAACCCCTTTCCCCAATCCCAACGGGTTTTAAAAACATAATTTCTTTGAACAAAATTATATACACTATTGCCCCTTTTGAAAAAATTTTTCCAACAAAAAAAATAAGCGAATATTTTAAAAAAACAAAAATTTCCCCAAAATTTATAGTTTACAGCTTTGTGCGGCATGAGTGATGTGCGTAGTGTGTGTGCTTTTTGGTCGGGTGTATTTTTTTTGGTTTATGAACGCCATGCACATATGTATAATGTATGGGGCCTTTTCTATACAAAAAAAATTGGGTATGTTTGTATGCTTTTAGTATGGGGGATGTAGTATACTTTCCTGCAGTTTGTCCGAATGTATGCCCTTATGTATTATTATGATTATGTTTACATGCATTATTTTGCATTAAGAAATGTAAAATATGTATGCATGTATTT
Organism: Penaeus monodon; assembly: GCF_015228065.2. Classification (NCBI taxonomy): domain Eukaryota; kingdom Metazoa; phylum Arthropoda; class Malacostraca; order Decapoda; family Penaeidae; genus Penaeus; species Penaeus monodon. The sequence continues at coordinate 2,521 of NW_023644960.1, read as the reverse complement.
ATGTAAAAAAGTATTTAAATTGACAAAATATATTGAAATTAAGGACTTATGCCACCCGACATGTATATAAAAATTCTTTGGGGGAAACCCTCATACACAAGCAATTTTTTAAAAAAAAAAAAAATTTTTTTTTTTTTTTAAAAAAAAAAAGAAGAAAAAAAAAAAAAAGACAATAAAAAAAAAAAAAAAAAAAACCAAAAAAAAAAAAGGGGAAAAAAAAAAAGGGGGAAAACCTTGGAAAAAAATTTTTTTTTTTAAAAAAAATTTTTGGGGGGGAAAAAAAGGGGGGGGGAAAAAAAAGGGGGGGGGGAAAAAAAAAAAAAAGGGGGGGAAAAAAAAAAAAAAAAAAAAAAAAAAAATAAAAAAAAAAAAGGGGGGGAAAAAAAAGGGGGGAAAAAAGGAAAAAAAAGGGGGAAGGAAAAAAAAAAAAAAAGGGGGGGGGGGGAAAAAAATTTTTCCCCCCCCCCCCCCCCGGGGGGGGGGTTTAAAAATTTTTCCCCCCCAAAAAAAACCCCCCCCCCCAAACCCCCCCCTTTAAAAAAAAACCCCCCCCCCCCCCCCCCCCCCCCCCCCCCCACAACCCCACACACACACACACACACCCCCCCCCAAAAAAAAAATTTTTAAAATTTATTTAAAAAATAAAAAAAAAAATATATATTATATAAAAAATAATTTTAAAAAAATATTTTTATATAAAAAAAAAAAAATTTTTTTTTAATTTTAAAAAAAAAAAAAACCCCCCCCCCAAAAATTTTTAAAAAAAAATTTTTTATAATATATATAAATAAAATATAACCCCAAAAAAAAATAAAAAAAAATATATATATAATATTTTTTTTTAAAAAAAAAAAAAAAAAAAAAAAAAAAATAATTTTTTTTTATTTTTAAATTTTTTTTTAAAAAATTTTTTTAAAAAAAAAAATTTTTTAAAAAAAATTTTTTTTTTTTATAAATTATAAAAAATTTTTTAAAAAAATTTAAAAAATTTTTTTTTTAAAAATTAATAAAAAAAAATTTTTTTTTTTTTTTAAAAAAAATTTTTTTTTTTTTAAAAAATTTTTTTTTAAGGGAAATTTTCCCCCCCCAAAAAAAAAAAAAAAACCCCCCCAAAAAAAAACCCCAAAAAAATTTTATTTTTTTAATTTTTTAAAAAATAAAAATTTAAAAAATTTTTTTCTCCAAAAAAAAAAAATATATAAAAAATAAAAAAAAAAAATTTAAAAAAAAAAAAAAATTTTAAAATAATTTTTTTTATATTTAAAATATATAAAATATAAAAAAAAAAATTTTAAAATTTTTTTTTTTTTTTAAAAAATTTTATAATTTTATATATAAAAGGGAAAAAAAAAAAAAATTTTTTTTTTTTTTTTAAAAAGGTTTTTGGGGGGGGGGGGGGGGGGGTTTTGTTTTTGGGGGGGGGGGGGTTTTTTTTGGGGGGGTTTTCCCCCAATTGGAAAATGGGGCCCGAAAAACCCCCCCTTCCTTTGGGGGGGGGGAAAAAACCCCCCCCTTTTTAAAAAACCCCAAAAAAAATTAAGGCAACCAAAAAACCCCCCCAAAAAATTTTTTAAAAAGTTTAAATTTTTTCCCAAATTTTTTCCCAAAATTTTTTTTTAAAAAAAATTTTTTTTTTCCCAAAAAAATTTTTTTAACCCAAAAAAAAAATTTTATTTTTTTAAAAAAAAAAAAGGGGGGGCCCCCCCCCCTTTTTTTTAAAAACAAAAATTAAATACTTTTTTTTTTGGGGGGGTTTTAACCAACCCCCCAAAAAAAAAAAAAAAAAAATTTTTTTTTTTTTGAAAAAATTTAAAAAATTTGCCCCAAATTTTAAAAAAAATTTCCCTTTTTAAAATTTAAAAAAAAAATTTTATTTTAACCCCCAAAAAAAATTTTTATTAAAAATTAAAAAAAAATTTTTTAAAATTTTTTATTTTTAAAAAAAAAAAATTTTTTTATTTAAAAAAATATATATTAAAAAATATATAAAAAAAAAAAATTTTTAAAAATTTTTTTTTTTTTTATTTTTTTTTTTTTTTTTATATTATAAAAAATTTTTTTTTTTTTTAAAAAAAAAAAAATTTTAAATTTTTTTTTTAAACAAAATTTTTTTAAAATTTTTTTTTTTTAAAAAGGGGGAAAAATTTTTAAAAAAATTTTTAAAAAAAAATTTTTTTTCAAAATTTTTTTTTTTTTTTTTTTTTTTTGGGGGGGGGGGGGGTTTTTGGGGGGGGGGGGAAAAAAAGGGGGGGGGGGGGGAAAAAAAAAAAAAAAAAAAAAAAAAAAAAAAAAAAAGGGAAAAGAAAAAAAAGGGGGGGGGGGAAAAAAAAAAAAAAGGGGGAAAAAAAATTAAAAAAAAAAAAAAAAGGGAAAAAAAAATAATTTTTTAAAAAAAAAGGGGGAAAAAAAAAAAAGAGGAAAAAAAAATTTTTTTAAAAAAACATAAAAAAGGGGGAAAAAATAAAAAATTTTTTAAAAATTTTTAAAAAAAAATATATTTTAAAAAAAATTTTTTAAAAAA
>NW_023644959.1:0-8388 GCF_015228065.2 Penaeus monodon | reverse complement strand
CACCCGCTTAACCCGGGCAAGTCCACTTCCGGGGGGGCCCCCCCCCGGGGGGGACGGGGGGAACCCCCAAAGGCTCGTATACGTGCAGCTTCCGACACCGCTTGCAGACTGTTAAAAAGGTACTACGGGGGACGGCCGAACTGGGGGTTTTACGTGGCCGAGGTGGAGTACGAGGGGCGGGCTCCGCCATCCTGAGTCCGAGGAAAGTATCGAGTATCTGGGAGGCCGTTTACTCAGCCAACCAGACTAAAAGCGAAAAAAAGACTGGGTTCCGAAAAAAAAACGGTCGTTTCGAGCTCCCCTCAAGATTTTAATGGCTCACCTTTGTAAAAGATAAAAAAAACAAAAAGGATTTCTTCCCGGGTTTCGATGGCTATGATCTGATATTTAAAAAATTGTAGGGGAATTATAATTTAAAACTGTTTAATATTTAATTGTTAGTAAAATTAGAACGTGCATATTAAATTCTGGGATTACTTATTCTAAAACAAAACCCTCCCCGGACCTCCTGGGGTTTCGGGTTTCAATCGAATTATGATATTCGCATATCATAACTAAAATTGGCGGAAAATCTTTTACTTTATTTTCTTTCCTTTGCCGCCAAAAGGAAAAAAAACATGGTTTATGGTAAGGGAAAAAAAAAATGGTAACGAAAAATTATAAAACAAAATAAGAAATTAAAATGTTAACTCCCAACAATCGGTATTGGGAGACATTTTAAATGGCTGGACAAAAAATTCTAAAGTATTTTATCTATATAGGGAATGATGGACAAGATTCTGGCCTCGTCTCCAAAGAAAAAAAGATATCCAAAAAAATTAGTTTTAAACATAAACTTATTAGTATTTTTTTAATTGCGGTATAGCAGTTAATGGGCGGTAATTTGCCGAACAGTGCTTGCCATGGGACTGGTTAATCAAAAATCTAAATTACTTTTGCCCTCCAGGGGGGGTTGGGTAGGGGGGTTGGGGTCATTGCCCCGACACTTTAATAAGGGGGTGATGGGCTATTGAGTGTTCCATCCCATGTTTTATAGATATTACCTTTGAATTATTTTTTTTACTTTTTTTTTCATAAATAACAGCAGATTTTCCCAATGTGTTTATTTTTTTCTGTAACTGTATTTGGTTTTACCTCGGAGAAGAGGCCCCCAATTGTACAGCAAAATTGGTCAGGGCGTTTCGTCAGTGTTCATATTAACAATGTACTAGGGAAATTTTACCCATGCTTTACAGCTGTTATGAAAATAAAGCTTTTTTTTTTCAGATCCTTTTTTTTTCTTCTTCTTTTTTTTTTCGCCTTTGGTGTTATTATTAAATAAAAAAAAAATATTGAATGGGGGGTGGCTAAAATCGGTTGAGAAACCACCCTTTTTTTAAGGAATAAAGTGTCCCGTTTTTTCTTTAATCTTTTTACGCATTACATATCTTATTTGACTTCAAAAAAAAGTTTTGTTAAAAAAGGGGCCTTTCATCTTTAATCACGGAAGATTTTTATTTTGGTCCGCCGCGGAAATTTTTTGCTGTCATACTATACGCAGCCTGGAGTAAAATTGGAAAAAACATTTTTTTTTATTCTAAACAATCTTTTTTTTTTGTTTTTTTTGAAAGTGAAAAGTTTGAAAAAATTTTCTGTTTAAAAACTGGCAATACATACGTATTATTAGGTGGAAATAATAAAAAAATACATTATTAAATGAGGGGACACTGGGTATGCCATATTTTTATGTAAATCGATCAGTAAAAAGGATTCAAGACAACTAAATTAAATGAAATAAAAAAGGGAAAATTAGTGTTTTTTGGAGATAATAATCTTGAAGTTAAAAATCCGATAATGCAATGTGGTGCTAGTTATTGATTATGATTTAAAGAGAAATTGGTTAAAAATATTAGCATCAGTGACCACGTTTTTTTATTATCATTTATTTATTATTCATTATTATCATTTTCTTTAAATTTTTTATTATTATTATTAATTTATTATTTATTCATTCATTTTTTTTTTTTTTTTCCCCACACTGTATATTGGTGTTTGTTTCAAAAAAAAATATTTGTTTTTTTGTGGGGTTTTTTTTTTTTTTTTTTTTTTCTTTTCTTTCTTCCAGGTTTTTTCTGGTATGATTTAATCAGCCTTATTAGCTGTGGTCCCTTTTGCCCTCTATCTGAGATATTTTTTGTTTCCTTTTTGTTATTTTTTTGCTTTAATATTTCAGAGAAGTTTTCCTCTATTTTTTTCTGTTTGTTGGTTTTTTTTTGGCCTCCAGGGTGCCTTGCTTTTTCTTGCTGTTTCTTGTTTTCCATCCTTGGGTTAACATTGCTTCCCTGTTTTTTTGGGTTTTTATACATTATATAAAATACTTTTTTTTGGGATTCATCTATGTTATTTTTTTGGTTTCATTCCATAAAATTTTAACTTTCGAGCATACTGATTTTACTGAAGCCCTCAATTCTTAAAACTCTTCCCCTTTCTTTTTCTTTCTTCTTTTTTCCATTTTTCCATCTTAAAAAAAAACTATCAAATTTCTAGGGAACAGTTCCTTCCCTCCACCAGCTACAGTCTTGCTGAAAAAAAAATTATTTGAGGCATTCCATTTTTAACTGTTTTAAAAAATTTTCCTTGTTTTTAAATCCAAAAAAAACTGAGCATTTTTTTCCCTTTTTTTACTGCTAAAATAGGGGCAGTTTTGACAACTTTTTTTTTTTGGCAATTTTGACAATTTACAATTTTACATTTTGGGGGGGCATAAAAAATTTGGGATTTTTGTTTCAAACCCTTTTTTTTCGATTTTTAGGGGAAAATCCTTTCAACTTTCTTGGCCCTAAAAACATGCAGACTAGCCCCTAAATTTTATATTTTTAACCTGAATCAAGGTGGGACCTTGGGAAGGGCGGTTTTCCCCCTTGGCTGTCCTTGCTAATTGGGACCTCCTGCCCGCCCCCTTGGATTTTCACTTTTGCTTTATATAGTTTTATTTTTTTTTAATTTTTCCCCCTTTTTTTTTTTTTTTTTTTTTTTTTTTTTGTTTTTTTCATTTTTTCCTTTGCCACCAAACCCCCATATTAGAACCTAGGGGGCATTATCCTCTCAGCCCTCAATGCAGCAGGGACGGGGGGAAAAAATAAGGCTTTTAGAAAACATTTGGTGTGTGGGTTATGTGTGTTTTGTAACCACCCCCCACCAACAACACAACATATAACCCACATATATACATACAAAAAACATAAACATAACAAAACCCCACCCCACCACAAACCCACCAAACCACACACATATATATTTTATATATATATAATATTAATTTATATATATAATTAATATATATAATTATATAAATGTTTATAATTTATATATAATTTTAACCTTTGGGTTTTTATAGAGGGGAAGATGGGGCCGGGGGGGGCCGAATGGTTAGAGGCGTTCGGGACTCAAGACTGTTCACGACGGCCAATCTGAGTTTCGAGGGGTTTCGAGTAAAACCCGGGGGCCCGGCGCGTTGTTTCCTTGGGCAAGGAAAAACTTCACCTCGATTGCCTGCCCTACCCCACTGGGGGGGGGCCAACCCGGGGCCCAAGTCAGTGCCGGTCCCGGGAAAAACCGGGTAAAAATAGAAGATGGTGACTCGAAAAGAAAAAAAAAAAAGAAAAAAAAAAAAAAAAAAAAAAAAAAAAAAAAAAAAAAAAAAAAAACCGGGGGCGGAAAGGGGCAATTTGGCCCAAACCCCCGCCTCTAAATTCCCCAAAAAAAAAAAAAATTCATGGGAAAAGCCCATGATCGCAAGGGGGCCCGCCGGTGGCCGAAAATGGTTGGAGTAATCGGACTCAAGACTGTCCCACGACGGCAAAATCTGAGTTCGCGGGTTCCGGTCCCCAACCGGCCGGGCGTTGTTCCCTTGGGCAAAGGAACTTCCACCTCGATTGGTCTACTTAGCCACTGGGGTGGGGCAAGCCAGCCCCAAAGTCAGTGGCTGGTCCCAACCCCGGATAAAATAGAGAGATGATTACCTAAAAGGTAAACCACCGGCCCCCACTCTTTCCGTGGAAAAGGAACTGGGGACCCTACCCACGTAAACCTCACTCCAGGAAGGCATCACAACATGGGAAAAAAAAAAAAAAAAAAATTATCAATTGCTGGGGACCACGGCGGCTCAGACCGAAAAAAAACCTACCGTTAAAAAAAGAAGATAGAAGGAGAAAAAAAGGGAAAACCAAGCAATGCAAGGAGAAAAAAAAAAATTTAAATTATAAAATTTTAATAAAAAATATATAAAATATATATATTATTATATAATATAAAATATATATAATATAATATAAAAAATGTTTAATATATACATAAAAAAGCACGCCCGGGCATACCACACACATGGACGCATTTTTTTAAAAATTTAAATTACAAAATATACAAAAACGCATATTTTGTAATGTGCCGTTATGTGTGGTTTTGTTGTGTGTTTTTGTGTGTGTATATATATAATATTAATATATTATATATATAATATTTATATAATATATATATATATATATAATTTTATTGGCATGTTAATTTTTTTTCCCATGAATGCCAATTGTATATAGGGAAAAAAATTTTTATGCCGGGGTTTTGTTTTTTATATTTTTGTGTGTAACGATACGGCACGTATATACCAATTATATTCAGTTATTTTTTCTGAAAAAAAAAGGGCCATCTGAAACCTATTACAAACCGCTTACCTTTTTACAGAAGTCGAAGGAGGATAAATTTTGCTCGGGGGGAAAAAAAAAAAAGCCATCTTCTTTTTGGCCAGCTTCGTCAGGGGGCCCCATGGACGAAGCCGAAATTTTTGTGCTTTTATTTGGCCCCCATAGTTAAAAGAAATATTTTTTGTATGTTTCCTATCGGACGATTTTCTTCTATAATATCTTTTCTGTTTTCTTTCTCTTTTCTCTCATCCATTCTCTCCTTTTCCCCTCTCTCTTTTCCTAAAATGTGTATATGTGTGCGTTGGTATATATTTGGTGTATATGTGTAAAAAATATATATAATATAATATATATAAATAATAAATTATATATAATTATAATATATATAATTTTAATTATATATTTTATAACTTTAAAATACCATATTTTACATAACCCACCAACATACATAAATCCCAAAAGAAAAAAAAAAAATACATACATACATAACCAAAACTTTTACATTAGATATAGATTATAATATAGATAGATATATACACGATTTTTCACACACAGCCCAAATATATCTATCTGTCAAATTTAATCTTTTCTATCTATCTAATCTATCAAAATCTATATATATATATATATAAAAATATATAATTATAATATATATTATATATATTTTAATTTTATAGAATATATAAAATTATTTTATATTTTATATAAAAAATATAATATATATTTAATATTTTATTTTATATATAATATATATAATATATATACATGAAATATATAGGCATATAAATTGTGAAATTATAATATATATATATATAAAATTATAAAATATATTTTAATATATTATATATATTATAAAAATATATATAATATATATAATATATAATAATATATATTAATTTAAAATATTATAAAAATTTTAATACACATATATATGCTCCCAAAAAAAATTTAGACTATATTTTTACGTGGGTCCTCTATGTATTATTTTCCACATATACTTAAACATCGAAAACTGGGCGGTTTTCTTTAGACCTTTTACCTTCAACCCATTTGCATTACCTCCCACACCATAAATTTTACGTTTACACGATTCCAATGAAAAAAAAAACCGGTTTTGTAACTTTAACTTTTTAAGCAACCATTGCAAGTTCCTTAGTGCAGGCGGAGAAAAAAAAAAAACTGCGACGAGGGAAAAACTTTTTTTTTCGTAAAATGTCCACGAAGGAGAAAAAAACCCGAAAACCGTCGTTTTGGTAAAAAAATAAAAAGGGCAAAAAAAATTCAAACCTAAAAATTTTTTTGCATACATCTATCAAACCCCGCTATAAATCTATCTGTCAAACCTTGCTTATTTTCCCCCTCCCCTCTTCTTCCTCTCTCTTCTTCTCTCTCTCTTATAAAAATATATAAATATTATATTTATATATATAATATATATATATTTTAAATTTATATTATATATATATTTTAAATGGTTGGTTGTGTGTGTGTTGTTGGGGTGTGTGTGGGGGTTTTGGTGTGGGGGGGTTTGTGTGGGGGTTTTGGGTTGGGTGAAAAAATTGTTTGTCCCGGGGGGTTGTATGTTTGGGTTTGGTGTGGGTGGTTTGTGTGGGGGTGTTTGGGTTGTGTGTGTTTTTGGTTGTTTTGAAAAAATTGGCAAATGGTAATTAGAAAGTAGGAATGGACAAATAAGGGATTAATCAACTATTTAAATCAATTTGAAGAGGGATAATGATTATTTTTTGTCAATTAAATGATTTAATAAATAATGATAATGATATTTGATAATAAATGATGAATTGGTTTAAAAGGGATGGTTTAATTTAAATTAATAGTAAAATAAATTTAAATAAGGAAATAAAATAAAAAACAATAATAATAATAATAATTAATTGAAAACTACTACTAATTCCAAAAATTTGATGATAAATTATGAAAAATTGAATATTTAATAATAAGTGGAAAATGAAATAATTAATAATAATAAAAATTAAAAAAATTATTAAATAAATGTTAAATGTAAATTAGTAAAAATGGTTTGCAATGACAAGGGATGATTTTTAAGGGAAATTTAATTAATAAAATAATAAATTAATTTATAATTAATAAATAATTAAATAAATAATAATTTAATTATTTAATTAATAAAAAAATAATAATAAATAAATTAAAATATTAATAAATGTGTTTAATAATAATTATTGATAAAAATTTAATTAAATAAAAAAATTTAAATAACGATAATATTAAATTTTAAAATCGTGCCAAAAATTATTTAAGAATGATGAAAAAATTTAATGAAAATAATTAAATGAAAAACGGATTAAAATTTAAAATAAAAAATAAAAATAAAAAATAATTAAAAATAAAATAAATAATAATTTTAATTAAAAAAAAAATTAATTTGAAATAATAAAAACAAAAAAATAAAAAAATTTAATTTAAAAATAAATGAAAAAAATTAAAAACAAAAATTAGTAAAAAATTTAATAATTAATAAAAAATAAATTTAATAAAAAATAATAATAATTAATAATAAATAAAAAATATTTGATAATGAAATAAATTAAGAAAAAACATATTAAATGAAAAAATAATGATACTAAAACATGATAATGATCATATATTAATAAAAGAAAAAATGGTAGTAATAATGATCATAATTACTAAATATGATAAAACCCAGTGTAAAATGATTAAACAATAAATAATTAAAATTTAATAATAATAAAAACAATAGTTAAAATAAAAATAAATAATAATTTTAAAAATTATTATTATTATTTTATTTTTATTATTATTTTAAATTTTTATTATTATTTTATTATTATTTTATTATAAAGAAAATAATTAAAATAATAATAATAATAATAATAATAAAATGAAAATTTTTATTATTTATTTAAATTTAAATTTTTTTAAATTATATTTAAATTATTTATTATTTTATTTATATTTTTATTAATTATCAATATAAAAAAAAAACAAACCAAAATAAATTAATAAATAATTAAATTTAAAATAAAAAAATAATAAATAATAAAATAATTTATAATGAATTTTAAAATAAAAAATTAAATAATAATAATAATTTAATAAATTTAAAATTTAATAAAATAATAAAATAATAATAAATTATTAAAAATTTTAAAATTAATTGAATTTAATAAAATAAACGATTAATTTAAAAAAAAACAATGATAATAAAATGATAACGATAAAAAAATTAATTAAACAAAGAAAATAAAATTTAATAATAATAATTAATTTTAAATAATAATAAAATAAAAATATAAATTAAATTAATAATAAAATTAATAATAATAATAAAAAAACCAAATTTAAATAATAAATTAATTAAATTAAATATCAATGATAATAAATAAAAAAATTAAAAAATTATTATTATTTTAATTATTTTATTAATTTATTTTTTTTAATTTTTTATTATTTATTAATTACTATTTTTTATTATTATTTAAATTATTTATTACCCATTATTTAAAATAAAAATAATAATAATAATTTAATAAATAATAAAAAAAATTAATAATAATTAATAAAAAATTAATAAAAATAATAATAAAAAATATAATAATAAAATAATTTAATTAAAATAATAATAAATTTTTAAATTAAATAATAAAAAAATTTAAATTAATAAAATTAATAAAAAATAAAAATAATAATAAAAAAAAAAATAAATAAT
>NW_023644958.1:5000-8388 GCF_015228065.2 Penaeus monodon | reverse complement strand
CAAAGCCACGGGCCTAGAGGTCTCCTGGCCCAAAAACCCCAAGATTCAGGATTTGGAGGCCTGTTGGGGGAACCCATTCAGGATCCTGTTTGTGGCGAAAAACGTTGAAGTTACAGAAATTTTTACAACCTTGGTAGTGAGCCAAAAATTCGGGGTTGTGAGCCCAAAGGTCAGTAGACGGATTGGTTGGCAACGGGAGCCAGAACTCGACAACAAAGCATTTGGGGTGTCGGTACCTATGCAGAAGGCCCAAGCTGTGTCTTCAAGGCCTTTGATCTCCCAGTTTTGCTTAGGAAGCAAAACTGGATGCTATCCAGTGTTTGGGAGTCTCCCTTTGATGCCTTTTGTAAAAAGTCCCTTGCCGGATCAGGGGGTATAGTTGGCAGGAAGGCCCAACGACGGTTACACTGTCAGACTGGCATGGGCCCTTTTTTATTCCCAAACCCGGGATCCCCAATCAGGCCACCAGCTGTCTCCCTGTGGACGACCCTCCCCACCAGGTAGTCTCTCTGCGAGACAACCCTGGGTGGAGGGGGATTTTGGGACGACCAGGGATAGGTTTGGGCAGCTCGACGGACCTTGCGGGGAATTAAGAGGGCCGGTGCCTGCTGGGGTTTTCGCCTGAGGGATCCCCCGGGCAGGGAAACGAAGGGTGGATGCAGCCATGCGCCCCCTCGGCGAGCCCCCTTTATGTTCAGATGAATATGGTCCGAAAAGTTTTTCCCCTCGAGGCGGTCGTAAAAAGTCGTAAAAGAAAAGCGCCGTGGCAAACCCTGAATAAAAAAATAAATAACATATGGTCTAATAAGACAAAACACACAATCACACACACACACAAACACACACACACACACAAAAACACACACACACACACAAATATATATTTAAAAAGGAATTTTTATATAAGATATAAGATAGATATAAATAATATAATATAGAAATTAAAATATAAATAAAATTTAAGAGATATATTTTAAAGCATACAAAAATATTATGATAAATATATAAAATAAAAAAAAAATATATTACACACATAAAAAATACAAAATATAAAAAATATAATATAAAAAAATTAAATATATATAATATAATATATAAAATAAATAAAAATATTCCACCCCATAGACCCCACACCCCCCCCCCCACACCCTTTATTATATATTTAAAATATAATTATAATAAATATAATATATTAATTATATTAATATATATATATTAAATATATAATACATATATAATGTATATATATATATATATTATAATTTAATATATTATATTATATATATATTATTATATATAATATATATATATATATATATTTTTTAATTTAAATATTAATATATTATATATATTATATATATTATATTTAAAAATAATATATGATAAAATAAATACATATTTTGTGTATATAATATATTAATAATTGTAATTATATATTATATATTATAAATATATTATATATTTATATATGTGTGTACATATATATAAGTGTATTTATATATATATATATGTATATATATATATATATATTATATTAAATCGGGGTGTGTGTGTGTGTGGTGTGTGGGGTGTGTGTGTGTGTGTTACGGTGTGTATTATATCATACCTTTATCTCTTCCTTCTCTCTCTCTCTCTTCTCTCTCTCTTTCTCTTCTCTCTCTCTCTCTCTCTCTCCCCTTCTCTCTCTCTTTTTATATAAAATATATATATAATAATATATATATATATATATATTTATATATAATATATATTATATATATTAATATATTATATAAATTATATATTATATATATATGTGTGTGTGTGTGTGTATGGGTGTGTGTGGGTGGGGGTGTGTGTGTGTTTTTGTGTGTTAAAATCAAATTGCACGGCAGTGGGTCTGTCTCTGGCGAAATATGTGTTAACATGGAAAGGATGCCCTGGGCATTGTAACTGAAGGGACCGGGCCAAACATGACGCAAGCTGTGAGGGAGGAGCGGGGAAATAAGCCAAGAGAGAGGGAGGGGGTGCTGCCCCGTGAAGACCTCTGTGTCCCCTTTGTGACCTGTAAACTTTGTGTTCCCCTGTTAAAACTTTTGGCAGTTAAAATGCTTTTTCCCCCCCGTATTGTGCTATATAAAAGGGTTTACGGGAAATATCTTTAAAAAAAGGAAAGACGCATTTTGGTTTATTTCGTGCCCGCCCCGCCACTTGGCGTTTCCCTCGGGTGTTCTGGGACGCTTGGGGGTGGTGCCTCTTGGAACTTTCAGTGTTTAGAATTGCCTAGCCTGCCTTTTGTTGGGGGCAGAAAGACGAGGCGGCCGGCGAACAATATCTACACTATCATCTATTACATTATTTTTTATATAATATAATTTTTTTTACCCACTATCTATCTATCATTATCATTATCTATCATCTTAAAGGTATATATATATATATTTTAAAAATTATATATATTTAAAAAAAAAAAAAAAAAAAAAAATAAAAAAAAAAAAAAAAAATAAAAAAAAATATAAGAATAAATATACTATACACACAACCACACACCACACACACACACACACACACACACACCCCACACACAAACACCCCCACACACAAAATATATATATATAATTTTAATATATTATTTTAAATATTAATAATATATTATATAAATAGACAAATATAAAAATATATAAAATAAAATAATATATATAATTTTTAAAATAAATATACAAAATATAATAATAAAACGTAAATACATCTATTTTTGAATATATAATTATAATAATATATTATATATTTTATATATTTAATAGATGATAATATAAATTAAAAAAAAAAAAAACAAATATATATATATATAATTTTATTATAATATATTATATATAATTTTATATAATTATATATACATTTTTATTTTTAAAAATTATATATATATATAAAATAATAATTAATATATATTTTTAAAGATATAAATAAAATATTAATTTTAAAATATTATATATATTATATAAATTTTAATTTAAAAAATATATTATATATATATAAAAAAAAAAATTTTTTTAAAATAGAAAAAATATATAAAATATAAAAAAAAAAAAAAAAACACAACAAACACCACACACACACACCAAAACCCACACCAACACACACACACACACCCACACACACACACACACACACACACACACACACCACCAACACCCCCACACACACCCCACACCCACACACACCCACACACACACACACACACCAAACAATATATATATTATTATATATATATATATAATATAATATATATATATATAAATATAATAAATAATAGATTATAGATAGTACATAACATAATACGGTCTGCTTTTGGGTTTTTCCTTTTTTTATTATTATAAAAATTAAAAATAATAAATAATAATATATAATA
>NW_023644956.1:5000-8388 GCF_015228065.2 Penaeus monodon | reverse complement strand
TCATTTTCCCAAAAGGTATTTGAGTGTTGTAATTTATCCATCTCTTTCATTTTCCTTACGTTCCACGTTCCGATTTTTAATGTGTTTCTTAATGGACATGTTTTCTTTATCTTCTAGTCTTCAGATGCATTTTTAACATTATCAGCTGGTTGCCCACTGACTAACGCGCCCCTGTTTAACCCACGCGACGGGCGATGTGGTATAAATTTATCATTCGTATTTAATCTTTGGTTAGAGGTTTGTCAGGAAAAGAAAAGTTGAGTGGAATCCCCAGGCCCCCTTCTCAACTCGCACCCTCAAACAACAGGAGGAACTATCTCTCCCGCTTTAAAAAGTTACACTGTAATACGCCAGACATTTCATTGGTGAAACAGTATAGTAGAACTGAAGGTGTTTTCCCACCATATATATATATATGGGGTGGGGTGTGGTGTGTGTGTGTGTGTGTGTGGTGTTGTGTGTGTGTGTGTGTGTGTGTGTGTGTGTGTATGTGTGTATTATATATATATAATATAAAATTATATTATATTATTATATATAAATATATGTACATATACATATGCATATTTTTTAATATTATATATATTTTATATAATATATATATATAAAATATATATTTTAATATATTATGGGATAATATAAGTGTGTGTGTGTGTGTGTGTGGGGTGGGGTGTGTGTGTGTGTGTATGTGTGTGTTTTTGTGTGTACATATATGCATATGATATATATGTATATGTATATACATGTAATGTATATATATTTGTATATAATATGTAAATAAATATAATTTATATATAATATATAATATATGTACACACACACACACAACACACACACACACACACACAAACACACACACACAACCACGCACCACACACACACAAAACACACACACACACACACCACACCACAACACACACAAACACACACACACATACACGACACAAACACACAACACACACAACACAAACAAAACACACACACACACACACAACACACACACAATATATACACATACATAGTAGGATACAGGGTGGGTGGCTACCGTTAGTGTGATTGACTGCGTGCCTTCAAGACATTTGCAGGTATGGAGATCTATGTGAATAAATTTTGTAATAATGTAAAGACCAAGGTTTCTTTTCACAGGTAGACTCAGTCTTGATGGTGTTGGTCTACCTCACACCTCATCACCTTTCGCCATACAAATATTAAATTATATATATATATATATATATATATATATATATATATATATATATATATATATATTTATATACATACATATTTCTCTGGTTTCTTTTTCGATAATTCTGTTGTTATTCCTAAACCAAAGAAAAAAAAAAACAATCAAATATTGCACAAATGTTGGGTGGAAAAAGGGGGCTGAGCTATATATATATGTTATATATACATCATATATATAATATATATAATGTATATATATATATATTATTTTATATATATTATTTTAATATATATATATGAGGCATTGAAGCAATTTCATTCCGTCATGTGAAATGCTATGGGTTGGGAAGAGCATTTAACTAAGTTTATCGTTTCTAGCTTTCCATGAGATGTTTTTATTATGACATAATTGCTCTATGTTTGGTTTTAATGTTGTATAAATTGAAAGACGGGAAATATAGAATAGCTGGATTTTTTAGTCATGACAGCCACCCGAGATACATGGAATTTATAAAACAATGGAACTAGAACGAAAAGTACCCTTTGAAGTTTTAAATTTTTTGTCTTTTCCCAGAACAAGCAATTTATTTCAATGAAGTTACGCTAAATATCCAACCGCTACCAGGCAATTTTTTTAGTCTAGTGAGTCGAAAAGGACAAAAATCTAATTAAACAAAAAATCAATTCGCAGAACAAAGCCAAGGTCCGCTCTCAGTCCACTTTTTCTTCTATTCCTGTATATCCTCGGTGAGTTACGACAAACCACTCGATTGCGCTTGCACGGCCGCCCCGAGAGGTTAGCTCTCACATGTTCTCAAGTTGTTTACAGCGTCCGTCTCTCTCTCTCTCTATCTCTATCTAAACTATAAAATAAACTGCCTATCTATCTACTGTTTATCTGTCTCTCTCTCTATTTAATCTGTCGGTGTTTTATATATATATATAATATATTTTATATATATATATATAATATATATAATATATATTTTTCTGTCTTTCTATCTGTAATATATAAAATATATATATATATAAAATATAATATATATAAAGTTTGTATGTATATTATATGTATGTATGAATGTACATGTATATGTATAAAAAATATATATTTATATTTAATAATACACATTTTTTTCTCCCCCCCCACCCCCTCTCTCTCCCTCTTCTACATCCTCGCTCATTATTCGATCTCTTCTTGATCCACAAGAAATGACACAAACTTACTTTACATTTGCTTAGGGAAAAAAAAAGCATTACTATATATCATCCACATTCAATACAAAATCTGCATTTCCGCAAACTACATTTTCCCTTGATCATAATTGTCTTAATTGCAGCAACTAATCCTTTTCATGTCAGCTTTTGTTGAATGAAACTATTCGTACTGAATGGGGCTTTCTGGGACACAAAATGGTAAAATGGATAAGACTTTTGCAGAAAACAACAATTTAGTATTCATCAAATTTTGGAAGCGTAAAGTCATTTATCCTCCATGAATTAGCTTGCCATTTGAGGAAAATGTGCCATTGCCCCTCTTTCTCTTTTTCACTGTCTCTCTGACTCTCTTTCCCTCGTCCCTTCCTTCCGTTCCCCGTCTTCTCTTTCTTCGTCTTTTTTTGTGCCTGTCTGTCCTCTCTCTCTCTCTCTCTGTAAAAGGCTGTAGAGCCCTAGTACAGCGGCTATAACTGGTTGGGCAGTGATAGTAGTTAAAAGGCTTGACTCTTTATTTAAGGGAGAAGAGTACAACACAGTAAAGGGAACACACGAGACCTTGACTTGCCTGTCAGCCCTGGGCGGCCGGAGGCTGGTGGTGAATTGCGCTGGTGACTTCTGGGAGCGAACTCAAGTCATCATGGGGCACAAGCAGTAAGCGTCCACCGGAAACGTGGCGTGGGACAGCAGCTGCAAGAAATGTGGGCGGAGCGAGGCGAGGTCACTATTTACGTCTGTTCAATGACATACCATACTCCTTTTCACACACACATACTCATACTGATATATAAACACTCAACAAATCCGCACACATACACACACCCATAGAAATTTTATCACGCAGACAGGGAATTTAAAGGAAAACATAGTTTTCCTAATTTAGGACAGAATTGTAAACTGAAAGCCATTATGGTTAAGAATATATTTTATGCGTTAATTTTCACTTATACGAAGATGACAAAAAGAACTCGCTCACCGCAGCGCGACTTCA
>NW_023644956.1:0-2500 GCF_015228065.2 Penaeus monodon | reverse complement strand
ATGGTGTAGTAATGTAGATAGTGTTAAGTGCTTTGCATGCATTCTCGCTTACAGCTGCCATCACTGGCTAGCCTAATGGAAAAAGGGAACAGCTCTGCATAAGCCTCCCCTGCAGTTTTACAGCCTTTCCCTCAGTGACACTGCACTGCAATGCCAGGCTAAACTGTGGAGGATCCTAGAGGTACGGTATCATGGTCCACCACCATGTGGACACGCCCTGGCTCTATATCAACTCCTGCCCCTCAGCCCCCCCGGGGTCAATGGAGTTACTCATTCTGCCTGTGTTCTGGCAGCTGCCACCCAGAGTGTGGCCTGTGGCTTTCGACAGGTAGCAGAGGTGGCGTCCACCTGGAGCGTCAGCCCTATGCTTAAAGTGAGATGAGCTGTCCAGGTAGGAGCTTGGAACATCTGGTCCTTGTGACAGAATTAGCAGTTACCTTACTATCGAGGGAACTGATGGGTTGGAAGTTGAGATGGCTGCCTTCTTGGAGATGAGAAGACCTGGCTGTGGTATGGTCAGAATCGATGGGCACACCTACTACTGGTCGGGCCCGAGCAAATGGTCATCCTCTCCAGGGAATAGCCATAGCCATCTCCAGCTGACTTACAACCCCTGGTCCCCCCTAACGGAAGCCGCCTTGCCGCGGTGGGGGGGTTTGAGGTCCCAATGATCTGGTGAGCCGGACCAGAGGGCTACCCATACTGGAGGGGTTACTAGCGAGGGATGAGACAAAATGGCTTCCTGGAGCACCAAGGCCTATGAGAGGGGATGGTGTACCCACCCCTGGTTCATTCCATCTTGGACCAGGGAGAACTCTCCCACGTGTGTTTGCCGTGCTTGGAATTCCATATTACCAGGAGTCAGGAGTCCTGGAGGTTGAGCAATGCTGCACGCTGTGCCCTGCAGCTAGTGACACAACTCTTTGGTCCTCTATTCTGGTTAGACGGGTGGCTTGATCAAGGCCCGGTCAAGTCAACTGGCTGGTCAAATATGGCTAGGGTCAAGCAGGCACTGTTCGGTCGGTACCACATAGGTCCTGTGACTGCCATCAGTAGTGGTAATAGTGGCTGCGTATATTTCCTCATTACCCCTGTGGCTGTTGGGAGATTTTGAGCCCCAACTATAGCTTCCCCTCGCTGGACTCCATGGTGGGTGGGGGGGGTGAGGAAATGAAGAATTCCAAATTGTATGGGTACTACAAAATTTACAAAGATCTAGATCTCTTCCTGATGACCAACGCAATTCCCCGACCATTCCTTCTGGAACATCACATATTGTCACTCTGGAACCTTTCCAGCTTCCAAAATAGCAAGAATGGGAATCATAATGGTTCTCGAGCTCCCAAACCAGGAAAGAAGGGGAAAAAGGCCTCCTCAATCCACTAAGGAAATCTTACCTGGTAAATATGAAAGTATTTCATATAATAAGTACCTAGTAGTGAGGACTATTGATGGTGTATCAATCATGGATCTTTGATATTTTGAAGTACATTGGAAAATAGTTGAGGTACGTCAACGTGATCCTCGCATCACCCCACAGAGAGATGGTAGCCTAATAGTTGAGGTTTCGTCACCAGTTAAGTATGGACCGTCTGCGTGCGATATGCGACATCCCTGGGGCTCAAGTGTGCATGTTCTCCGCACAAAACCCTCAATCAGTGTAAGGGAATTGTCTTTCCTGAGAGCTGATGAGGTATCTGAGGAGAAACTGTTAGAGGAACTAGAGAATTTTAATGTAGTGGCAGTAAAACGTTTTAAGAAGAAAGTTGATGGTTTGGAACAGTCGACACCAGCTTTCCTCTTAACTTTTAACACATTAGTCCTACCAGAATCAGTTAAGTTGGCATACTACCACTCAAGGTAAAGCCATATATGCCCAACCCTATGCAGTGCTTCCACTGCCAGGGTTATGGGCATGAAGCCAACTCTTGCAGTTTTAAGGAAAGTGGACAACTAAGAGTATGTGTAAAGTGTGGTATAACAGGTCATCAAGGAGATGACAACTGTCCAGGTCCAATAATAAGGAGCAAGGAGAAAGTTAGTTTTCCAGAGGCAAAGCGACGTGCCTGGGTGCTGTTTGCCCAGCCAGGTAGGACCTTTGCTTGGGTTCTAGCCCATCCTCCTTCCCACCAACCCTTGCCCTCCGGTGCTTCTTACACCACATACTCTGCCACTTCCTTTAAACCTCAGTCCCTAATTGCTGAAACTGCCTCTGGTGAATTCCACCAGAAACAGAGTAGAAGTTCTCCTGGGTGCTGTTTGCCCAGCCAGGTAGGACCTTTGCTTGGGTTCTAGCCATCCTCCTTCCACCAACCCTTGCCTCCGGTGCTTCTTACACCACATACTCTGCCACTTCCTTTAAACCTCAGTCCCCAATTGCTGAAACTGCCTCTGGTGAATTCACGAACACGAGTAGAAGTGAAGAGTTATTCAGAGACTCCTCCTTCTAAGTAAGTCTTGGAGCCATCAGGTAAGTGACCAGACAGCCTGCAACTGGTTT
>NW_023644954.1:0-8389 GCF_015228065.2 Penaeus monodon | reverse complement strand
TTATTATTAAAATTTTATCTACATATATTTTATATATATAATATTTTTATTATATATATATATATATATATATATATATATGTGGTGTGTGTGTGTGTGTGTGTGTGTGTGTGTGTGTGTTTTAAATTAATATATATATTTTTATATATATATATATATATATATATATATAGATATATATATATATATATATATATATATATATAATCTATAATATGGTATTATATAAAATATATATATATATATATATATATATATATTTTATATATATATATATAAATATATATATATATATTTATAATGTTATCATTTTTGTTATAATAATTATTATCATTATTATTATCATTATTATTATCATTATTATTATCATTATTATTATCATTATTATTATCATTATTATTATCATTATTATTATCATTGGCCATTATCATTATTATTATCATTATCATTGCCTTTATCATTGCCATTACCATTGCCATTGCCATTGCCCATTACCATTGCCATTACCTTTTGCCATTGCCTTTTGCCATTACCGTTGCCATTACCGTTGCCTTTACCGTCGCCATTACCGTTGCCATTACCGTTGCCATTACCGTTGCCATTACCGTTGCCATTACCGTTGCCATTTACCGTTGCCATTACCGTTGCCATACCGTTGCCATTACCGTTGCCATTTCGTCACCATTATGGGTCACCATTATCGTCACCATTATCGTAAACCATTATCGCCCACCATTATCGTCACCATTATCGTCACCATTATCTTTAAACATTATCGTCACCATTATCGTCACCGTCACCGTCACGTCACCGTCACCATCACCATCACCATCACCATCACCATCACCATCACCATCCCCTCACCATCACCATCACCATTACCATTACCATTACCATTACCATTACCATTACCATTACCATTACCATTACCATTACCATTACCATTACCATTACCATCACCATCACCATCACCATCACCATTACCATTATCATTATTATTATTATTATATTATTATTATTATCATCATCATTATTAATATTATTATCGTTATTATTATTGTCATTATCATAACAATTATTATTATTGTCCTTATACATATATACATATATATATATTATAATGATTAATATATATATATATATATATATATATATATAATATTGCCTTTCCCTTTTTTGCCTTTTTCCCCCCTTTTTTCCCCCCCCTTTTTAATTTTACCCCCCCCCCCCCATTTTTTTTTTTTGGGCCTTACCATTGCCCCCCCCCCCCCCCCCCCCCCCCCCCCCCCCTTTTTACCATTGCCCTTTTTAAACCCCTTTTTTTTTGGGCCTTTACCCCCATTCCCCCCCCCCCCAAATTACCCAAAATTTTCCTTTTAAACCCCATTTTTTCCCCCCCTTTTCCCTTTTTTCCCCCCTTTTTCCCCCTTTTTTTCCCCCCCTTCCTTCCATTCCCCTTTCCCTTTACCTTCCATTATTTTTCCTTTTTAATTTATTATTATTATTTCTTTTACCTTTTTAAAATTTTTTCGTTATTATTTTTGCCATTACTCCCATTATTTTTAGTCCCTTATCTCCCATTAGGTATTACTAATTATTATTAGTTTTTAAAATTAATTATTAATTATTTTTATTTCCATTACCCCAAACCTTCCAGTGATTAATAAATATTATAATTTATAATATAAATTTCAAATTTTTAATAATTTAAATATAATTATTTTTAATTAAAATTTAATTTTAATTATTATTACCCATATTACCATAATAAAACCCATACACATACCATAAATTTACTATCTTTTATTATTTTAATTTTAAATTTTTAATTACATCATCATTAATTTTTTTTCTTTAATTATTTCCCTTTAATCACATATTATTTTTTCCCATTTTATTATATATTATTATATTTATTATAATATTTTTATCTTTTTTAATTATTATATAAATTATTATTATTTTATCATCATAATATAATTTTTTAATTCATTATTATTATTTTTAAAATATATTTAAAAATATATTTATTATATAATTTTTAAAAATATCATTTTTAATAAATTTTTTTTTTTTTATTTTATTATTATATCAATTAATAATTATCATTTTATTATATTTTTTTATTTTATTTTTATTCTCATTATCTTCTTTTTCATCATTAATAATCTCATTTTTATCTCATATTACCCCATCATTATCTCTCATTTCTTCATCTTATCATCATATTATCATTAAAAAAAAAAAAAAATCATTAATCATCATTATTCATCATTATTATCATCATTATTATCATCATTTTATCACCCATTTTTATCATCATTTTTATTCATTTTTTTTAAAATTTTTTAATCATCTTATTATCACATTTTATCATCATTATTATCATCATTAATCATCATTTTTAATCACATTATTATCATCTTTTTAATCTATCTCATTATTACATCTTATTCATCATTTTTATCATCATTTATATTATCTTTTTTATCATCATTTTTTATCATCATTTTTATTATCATCATTATTATCACATTTTTTATCATCATATACATCATTATTATCACTTTTACCCTAAATTATTTCATCATTATTTCATCATTATTAATCTTTATTATCATCATTTATATCATTATTTCATCTTTTTAATTACAATATTTTTTTACTCTTTTATTATCATCATTTTTTTATCATCATTATTTAAATCTTTAATTACTCTTTATTTCATCATTATATCATCATTTTTTATAATCATTATATCATCATTATTATCATCATTATTATCTCATTATTATCTCATTATTTACATCTTTTATCATCATTATTTCATTTCATTATTTCATCATTATTTCACATTTATCATCATTTTATCATCATTATTATCATCATTTTATCATCATTTTACATTTTTTATCACATTTACTCATTTTAATCATCATTATTATCACATTATTATCATCATTTTATCATCTTATTATAAAACTTTTATTTCATCTTATTATCCTCATTATTATCATCATTTTTTATCACATTATTATCATCATTTTTCATTTATATCATCATTTTTATCATCATTTTATCATCATTTATTATCATCATTTTTATCTCATTATTATCACATTTTTCATCTTATTTATCATCATTATTATCATCATTATTATATCATTATTATCATCTTATTTCATCATTTTTTATCCATTATTATCATATTTTATCATCATTATTTCATCATTATTAATCATTATTTCATTTTTTTCCAATTCTATTTATACTTATTTCCTATTACTATTATTATACTTTTTACTTTTTATTACTATTATTATACATTATTTATTTTTATTACTTTTATTTACTATTATTATACTTTTTCTATTATTATTTTATTTTATTTATTATTATTATTATTATTATTATATTTTATTTTTTCCTTTTTTATTTTAAATAAATTAATTACCCTTACATTATCATTACTTAATTATCTTTTCATTATATTATTATTATTTTAAAATTTTATTTTTATTTATTATTTTTCATTTAACTATTACTTTACATTATCATTACTATTTCATTCATTATCTTTTACTATTATCATACTATTATATTACTATTTCATTCTATTATCATTACTTTATCATTACTTTTATCATACTATTATCAATACTTTTATAATACTATTATCAATATATTATCAAACTAATTATAAATACTTTTTATCAATCTTTTATCAATACTATTTTTCAATACTATTATAAATACATTATCAATACTATTAAAATCTTTTTATAAATATATTTCATACTATTATCATACTTTATCAAACTATTATAATACTATTATAAATCTATTATCATACATTTCATTCTATTATCATTACTATCATCATTACTTTTTCATTTTAATTTTTTTATAATTTTTAAAATTTTTATCATCCCCCCCCATTATCATTTTTATCATCTTATTTTCATTTTTTTCCTTATTTTTTTAAAATCTTATTTATCATCATATTTTTCATCTTTACTTATCATATTTACATCATTACTTATCATCATTACTTATCATCATTACTTATCATCATTACTTATCATCATTACTTATCTCTTTACTTATCATCATTACTTATCATCATTACTTATCATCATTATTTATCATCAACTATCATCATTACTTATCATCATTACTTATCATCATTACTTATCATCATTACTTATCATCATTACTTACATCATTACTATCATCATTACTTATCATCATCACTATCATAATCACTATCATCACACTATATCATCCACTATCATCATCACATCATCATCACTATCATCATCACATCATCATCATCACCCCATCCCATCACCATCACATCACCATCATCACCATCACACCCACCATCACCATCACCATCACCATTACCATTCCCATTATCATTATTATTATTATTATTATTATTATTATCATCATCTTTATTAATATTATTATCGTTTTATTATTGTCATTATCATAAATTATTATTATTGTCCTTATTTATATATATATATACATATACACCCAAACACACACACACACACACCACACATATTATATATACATAATATATATTATATATATATATAATATATATATTTTATACATAAAATATAAAATATATATTATAAAATATATATATATATAATATTATTATATAAAATTATATATAAATATTTTATATATATATATATATATATATATATATATATATATATATCTTTATATATATTTTATGTGTGTGTGTGTGTGTGTGTGTGGTGTGTGTGTGTGTGTGGGGTGTGGGGTGTATGTGTGTGTGTGTGTGTGTGGTGTGTGTGTGTATACATATATATATAATATATATATATATATATATTATATATACATACATACATACATACATACTACATACATACATACAACATAAAACATACATAAAATACATACATACATACATAATATATAAATATATATTTTATATTATATAATATATATATATATATATATATATATACATATGGATGTATGTATTTTGTGTGGTTTTTTAGGGTGTGTGTTTTTTGTGCGTGTGTCTATTTATGTTGTGTTTTATTTATTATATAATATTTTTATAATATTATATTATATATATAATATATATATATAAAAATTATAATTTTTTATATTATATATATAAAAATATAATCTATAATATATTATATATAATGCACTGCTAGAATTATATATTTTTATAATTATATGATATTATACAAATGCAATAACAATCCTGATATTTACAATGCAATATACAAGCACTGCATTGAACAATGGCATGGCCCCCGGGCCCCCACCCAGATAATGGTGTGCGTCACTCCGCGAGAGGGGCGTTTCAAATGGGTTGTATAACAGACGATCAAATTTTAACATAAAAAAAAGTTTAAAAAAAATTTGGTTGGGTTAAAACACTATTATGGCTTTCATTTTTTTTATTTTAACATCAAATACCCCAACTAAAACCCAAAATAACAGGGTTTTTTTAAAAGCCCGGATTTTTCCTTTTAAGAAAAAGGGACCCCAAGGGCCCCTTTCCTCGGGGGTTTTGCAAAAAATTTTTTTCCCCCCAAGGTGAGCCGACCTTTTAAATCTCCCAAGGTAAAAAATGGTGTGGCAACTCCCCAAGAAATTTTTCCAAATCATTAAGATTAGGGGACGAAGGTAGTGGTAAAACAGTGTAAGGTCATGTAAAGCCTATTTCAAGCCTTCCCCTGCGTGTTGTCCGCAGGTGGATGGGGAAGGGAAATCTTGACGTACCATTACTGCTACTCCTCCATGAGTTCCTTTTGCCCAAAGGTTCCATAATGGGTTTTAAACGGTCCTTTCAGGAAAATGGGACGATTTTTCCCTTCAAAATCTTTTGTAGGCATACCAAACTGGGTTCATGAACTATCGGGTTTTTGCGTTTTTTCCCTTTTGCTGAATTTCCCTACATTTTCCTTTTGGTTTGGGGTTTCCAGTTTTTTTAGATTTTTTCTTCATAAGGTTTTGGCGCACCTCCCTTTCCGGGATTTTGGGGGAGTACCTTTTTAAGGGTTGTTTCCTTTGGGGAAATAGTTTCCACGGTTTTCCCTTTGGGACGGTTCAGATTTTTTTGCCTGGGCAAAGGAGGCCTGAGCCTTTGCTTCAGGGGCATTCTGTCTGCAGCAGGGGCCCTTTGGATTTTTGTGGCGCTGGAGTTTTTGGACAGGTTGGTTTCCCTTTTGGCCTGGGAAAAGGGCGTCCCTGGCCTTTACTTGGGGGGCTTTTTCCTACAGCAGAGGCCCCTGGGATGTGGTGGCAGCTGGAGCTGTCCCCGTTGCCCCCTCTGGACCTTGCTGGGCTCCAAAGCCCTTATTTTGGGGAAAAGGGTCTCCTCACAGCCCCACTCCTACTCCTTTTTCTGGGGGAAAACTCACCAAGGCATGTCAGAAATTTTGGGGACTGAGGTTTAGAGGAGGGGCGAGTGTGTGGTGGAAAAAGCTTTTTAAAAAGGGGGAAAGGGTTTTTGGTGGGAAAAGGGGGAGGTCTAGAAACCCAAGCAAAGGGCCTACCTGGGCTGTGCAAACAGCCTGGGCACGTCGTTTGCCTCTGGAAACTAACTTTCTCCTTGCTCCCTTTTTACCAATACTTCCTTTTCAAATTTGTACCTTTTACTTGCTTTTTAAAAAGCTTCGGATTTTTTGCGTGATAAAGATATTTCACCGTACGTTTTTTCATCTCCTTGATGACCTATTGTACCACCTTTACACATCTCTTTGGTTGTCCATTTTCTTAAAAAAGCCAAGGGGTTAGCTCCCCCCCATAAACCCCGGCAGTGGAAGCACCGCATAGGGTTGGGGACATATGGGTTTACCTTGAGGTGGGACATGCTAAAATGTGTTTTAAAAATTTTGGGAAAAAGACTGGTGTCGACTGTTCCAAACCATCAACTTAAAATGGTTTTTTTCCACTACATTTTAAAATTTTTCTAGTTTCCTAAAAGTTTCTCCTCAATACCCCATCAGGGGCTTAGGAAAAGCAATTTCCCTTACACGATTTAGGGGTTTGGGGAGAACTAAAAATTAAACTCCAGGGAAATTCCATATTGCACGCGACGCACTCTTGGGCTGGGGACGAAAATAACTATCAGGTCCATCTCATGTGGGGTGATGCGGGATCAGTTGACATACTTCAACTATTTTCTGATGTACTTCAAAATATCAAGATCCATGATTGATACCCCAATGGTCCCACTACCAGGTAAATTACTATATGAAATGCTTTCTATTTACCCGGAAATTTCCCTTTGTGGGTTGAGGAGGATTTTTTCCCCTTTTTTACCCGGGTTTTTGGGGCCCGGGAACCATTTCAATTCCCTTCGCGCTTTGGGAAGCTGGAAAGGTTCCAAAAGGGCAACATGTGATGTTCCAAAGGAAAAGGTTGGGGGATTGCGAGGTCGTCAGGGAGAGAGCTAAATTTTGTAAATTTCTAGTATCACACAAATTGGAATTTTTCATTTCCCTCCCCCAATCCACCATGGAGTCCAACGAGGGAACTATAGTTGGGGCTCAAAAAACTCCACAGCCACAGGGGGATGAGGAAATATACCAGCACTTTACGTACTGATGCAAATCGCGGACCTATACCTTCTGACTGAAAAAGTGCCTGCTTGACCCTGCCAATTTGACCGCCGATTTCTTAACCGGGCCTTGATCAAGCCCCCATTAACCAGAATAAAGGACCAAAGGGTGTGTTGCTACTGCAGGGGGCGGTGCGCTCGTCAAATCCCGGGTCCTGTCTCCTGGTAAACGGGATGCCACGAGGCAACACACGTGGGGGAAATTCCCCTGGTCCAAGATGGAAAAGAACCAGGGGTGGGTGCACCACCCCCCCTTTTAGGGCCCTTGGGGCACCCGGGCCATTTTTTTCTCACCCTTTATGGGGGCCCCTCCAGTATGGGTAGCCCTCTAGTCCCCCTCAAATCATTGGGACCTTTAAACGGCAAGGCGGCTTCGTTTAGGGGGGGGGGTTTGCCCCAAACTTCAGGATAAAACCCCTACACCCTTTATACACAGGCCCCCCCCAAGATCCACATAAAAATCCGGGGGGGTTGTCCCCCATAATTCTCTTCTCATAGAGCGACGAAAAAAAATCATAGAGGGGCATGTTTTCCAGAACTTCATCGCAGCTTTGCTTTAAATTCGTCCTGACGTGATCCCCCAAATGCGGATGTTTAAATTTCAAATCGGCTCCTTACAGTTTTTTTGGGATTTGATGTTTTTTCAGTTAAGGGCGAGAAAGGTTTTTATCGGCGGATCCCCTTTTAACCTCCTTTTGGGGGGGGGGCGGGGGAAAAAAAAGGGGCTGTTTTTAAAAAATTTTGGGGGTTTTTCCC
>NW_023644953.1:35000-36997 GCF_015228065.2 Penaeus monodon | reverse complement strand
TCTAATGATGTTTTTGTGCATGTGCGGTGTGTGTTGCGTGGGACCAATCCACACAATACACACACACACACACACACACACACACGAATAGCGTCAAGGCTTTATATACAGGCGGCCCATCACTTCTCACGTCTCCTTTCTTGAAGCTTTAATTTTCCCCAAAATTGTCCGGCTCGCCACCTCTCTCGCCGCCCCCCCCCCCCCCTTTCCCCCTCCCCCCTCCCTCGTGTCCGTTTTCTCTCCCTTTCTGCTCGTCTTGACAAGTGCATTTTAACATACCCTTTGGGGTATACTCTTCCACCGCGTAGACTGTAGTATATCCATGGTAATTAAGCTGTCGTGGGGATCGTTTAAAGACCCATTAAGCACGCGAGGGTCCCATGAGATGGCGCTAGGGGGAGGAGGAGGAAGGGGTTCGGGTAAAAATATAGGTGCGATCTCAGTGGTCGGTCTTTGTGCTTTCCAAATTACTTCTAAAGGTTTGCCAGGTGGTCTCGTTACAGTTAAATTTGAGGTCTGAGTCTACGTGGTATTTAGGACATATATACAATATGTGATTCTTGCGTGTGTGTGTGTGTGTATGTGTGTGTGTGTGTGTGTGTGTGTGTGTGTGTGTGTGTGTGTGTGTGTGTGTGTGTGTAGTTGTGTCGGTCTGTAAGCGTATTGGTGTATGTGTGTATGTACATATGTGCGTGCATGCATACAAAGTGCGCACGTGCGTTATAATTCATATATATATATATACAATATATATATATATATATATATATATATATATATATTCACACGAGGAGAGCAAATCAGATCACTTCTTTCTTGAAACCAAGTTTTAAAGCTTATTTATATATTCTTTTTTTCATTAACCATGGCACATGTGTATACCGACTTATTCAAACCAATTTAGGTCTTATCTAAATCAGATTCCGGATTTTCCTTTTTTCCAAATAAAATTTTCGTAATAATTCTCTCTCCCTCCCTATCCTATTCCTATTCGTCTGCCTGTCAGTAACCCCCCCCCCCTCTCTCTCTCCTTTCCTTCCTCTCTTATTCTCTCTCCCTTTCTTTTCTTCGTTGTGCGAATAGCAGAAAAAACATTGTTCATTTCATCACGCTATCACGGGGTTACTGATGACGACCTTAAAGCCTGCTATATATATATCAAAGAAAGAAAGATACAATAACTGTCTTAACTCTAAACGTGTTGTTAAAATATGTCTTTTGATTGAATACTGGTTAATAATGATAACAAGGAGAGTTTAAGATGCTTGCCCGACTTGTCTAATAAGAACCATGCTTTTCAGCATATGGAGGATGATAATAAGAAGGGTATTGATCGAAGCAAGATTTTTTTTCTTCTTTTTTTTTCTAAATTTGGATACTTATCATACGTCCTTGACGTTTTTTTTTTTTTTTTTTACCTTCCCCACAATTTTCTTTTTCTTTTTTTTTCTTTTCATTTTTGTTTTCTTTTCTTTTTTGAGATCTGACAATGTATTAATGCAGCGGAATATCACACATTAACACCCGGATTCTATTTCGTCGTTATTACTACTTCCAGAGTTACAGATGGTGTGCCTCATTCATACTCTGGGGAGGGTCTTGTTCTCAGGAGCTGAATTTCAGGCCAAGAACATTCTGAAATCGTATATAAGGGGTTGGAGAGAGAGAAAAAAAAAACAGAGTTGGGGATAGATAGTTCTAAGTACGATGAATATACTTTATATAAATTTCGTATTATTGGTGTTATCATGATGATGGTAATGATGATAATAATAATGATGATAATCAAAGTAAATCTTGTTATTATCATTGGTTATTTTTTATTGTTTTAGATGTTGTTATTAATATTACCTTTATACCTCCCCCCCCCCAATCCCTTAGGGGAAACGGATTATTGTTATTGCTATTATTATTATTAATATTATTATCATTATTATTATCTATTATTATTATTATTATTATTACTATTATTATTATGATTATCATTTTATTATATT
>NW_023644953.1:0-32500 GCF_015228065.2 Penaeus monodon | reverse complement strand
GTTAAGACTTTTACGGGTAGACGGAAACAGATGCATCTAAACTTAATTATAGTGCTGCTCTGATGCCAGTTTGATTTTCTTTGTAATGCAAGTGACACAAGTAAGTTTTAAATCAGATCCCACATAAATTTATATATATAATAAAAGTTTAATTGCGTATTGTGGAGTTATATCTATCATTCTATCTATCTGTCTATTTATCTATCTATATTATTATCATTATTATTATTATTTATTATTATTATTATTATCATTATTATTATTATTGTCGAATCTATTGTGACCTCATTCATTCCATGTCTTTTGTTGAGTCTGTGAATCGAGCGATGATAAAAAAAAAACTTTTATTCAGTCCTTATTGGACCATTATCATATCTTCATATTGTTAGCATGCCTGAGCTACTAATAAGATTCACTCTAGGATGTAATGACACAATGGGATTTATTATCAAGCTTTAAATTCTGTCTGAAAGAAAAGGAGAGAGCATTGTAGCAGTGTTTGCAGTGATCAGTAACTAGAAATAAAGACTAGCGGTCTAGTAGACTTAAGTGAGAACAGGAAATGGCAAATTGATGGTCTATTTCTTTAAAGAGAATTACAATTTTCATTCTTGAAATATTTGTTAATGATATCTGTTGCATGGGGAAAAGACAGACAAGTTAAGAAACTATATCTCGCCAACCGCCTGTACGATTGTCTAGAATGTAATGTTCATTAATATATCCAAGTGTGTAGTATTACTGAATCGTCATACATTATCCAGAACTGGAATATTCATTTATGGAATTTATTATAGATATATATATATATATATATATATATATATATATATATTATATATATATATATAACATAATATATTATTATTTTTTTTTTTAGTAATGTTACAATATTTATCAACATCTACATGTATTATAATGCATGTGATACTAACTTTGAGGAGAAAAAAAAATCTTGTATATTATTAGTTGTATATATAACATATGCAATGTATAATAGCATATACTTCGGTCTGCATTCTCAGAGCAAAATATATTTCAATAATCATACATCCGCGGAGGTCATGGTGACAAGCCGCCCCACATCTCTAACCTTGCAGAGAAAGACTATTTATCAATAATTTTAGGTCCAAGTAACGATCCTGTTTTGTAAGCCAATCCCCTCCTTGCAAGAAAAGAAAAGAAAAGAAAAAAAAAACATTAGCAAGGCTACCAGTTTCTCGCACATTTTACACACATTTTATACCCTCTCTGTATGTATTATATATATATATATATATATATATATATATATATATATATAATAGATAGATAGATAGATAGATAGATAGATGATAGATAGATAGATAGATAGATATAATTCTCACTTTCTCTGTGTGTTGTGTGTGTGTATATATATATATATTATATATATATATATATATATATATATATATATATATATATATATATATTATATATAATGCTAACTTCCCATGCTACAATCCGACCCCGTCTCCAACCTTTGCAGGGAAACCGGAGGGCAGGACACCTTCGGAAACTACGACTCGCAAGGGAACAACAGCACCTACTTAGACAACTACCCGGAGTACGACTTCGCAACGGACGGCAACTCTTACAACTCCTACGTCAGCAGAACGACTCACTTCGTCAGGAGGGGGACGACTTCACTGGCGAGACCGAGACCAAGGGCTTATCCGACCTACGACAGCTACGGCGCGTCTCGCCCGCAGGCAAGTTGTTATTGTGGTGGGGAGGGGGTACCTCTGTGTGGTTTAGGTATGCGTACGTGCTCTCTGTTTGTGCGTGTCCTGGGTTGTTTGACTGTGTTTGTTTTTGTTTGATTTGTGTGTGTGTGTGTGTGTGTGTGTGTGTGTGTGTTTATGTGTATGTTTGATAGATTGGCTGTTCGTGTTTTTGTTCGTTTGTTTGATTGTGTTTATGTGTGTATGTTTGTTAGTTTTTTTTTTTTTTTTTTTTTTGACTGCGTTTGTGTTTGTCAGTTACACTGTGTCTGCGTTTGTTTGATTGCGTGTTCTATTGTGTATTGTATGTGCCTGCACATGTGTGTTTGTGTGTGGTGTGTGTGTGTGTGTGTGTGTGTACCCTGTTTGTGGATATGTGTTTGTTTTGCGTGTGTATGTCTGTGTTGTGTGTGTGTGCACATAAGTATTCTTGCTTTTTGTAATATATTTTAGATATAACAAAAATTATACATTAAAAAAGAGGCAGATCTCTCTCTCTCTCTCTCTCTCCTCTCTCTCTCTCTCTCTCTCTCTCTCTCTCCCTCTCTCTCTCTCTCTCTCTCTCCTCTCTCTCTTAACTTACCCCGTCCACCTTGAATACAAATGTATAGTTTTTTCGTTCAGCGTCTTTTTTAAAAAGGTCAGCTCGAGGATAACACGAGGAAATTTTAATAAGTCGCAAAAGGTTATCTGCATAGGCGCGTTTAGTGCCATTTTCCACCCTAATACATTTTTATTTATTTATTTATTTTCCATGTATTTATTCATTTATTATTATTATTTTTTTAATTCTACACTTGGATTTTTTTTTCTTTAACTTAATATCTAAAAAGTTCATTTAATACATATAATAATGTATATCTGATAAGTATAATAAAAACAAAAAAATAATACATATCTAATACATTTTTTTCTATTTAAAATTCTACACTCGTCTTATTATTTGTGAATTTTTCTCTTTCTCTCTTTAACTTAATATCTAATGCTGAAATATATATATTTTTTTAATACATATAACAATACATATCTAATAGATATAATAAAGATAAACATTTAATACATATCTAAGACATTATTTTTTATTCTAAATTCTACACTCGTCTCATTATTTGTGATTTCCTTTTTTCTCTCTCTCTTGAACTTAATCTCTAATGCTGATTTTTTTTTCTTTTGGCTTATAAAAATGGCGCTGGTAAATCCCACACGTAAACAACTGAGTCATTTAATGCGCAAAATTTCTTACTAAACAGAGCAAAACGGTTTTACTCATTTCGCCTAACGCTTTTTTTCTTTTCCTTTTTTTTTTTTTAACCAACTCCTCTTTCTCCTTCCTAAAATCCTGATTATGTCCGTACACTGGAGCTAAAATACGTTTCTCTCTCTCACTATATTTGTTCGTTGTCTGTGTGTGTGTGCGTTGGCCTGTCTCACAATGAAATATCAGGTCCACGTTAATTCTTTTTGGAGGCTTATCATTGAACGTTCGACCATCCCTGGCGATAGCACTGATTCACATGAGTATCTTTAAAAGGAGAAAAATCGTATACTCTCAGGGAACTGGAATGTTTATTTGTGTACAGGAATAATAAAAAAAAAAAAAAAAAAAAAAAAAAAAAAAAAAAAAAAAACTTTGCTATTCTGAGTGTCTACTGTGTAAATAGATAAATAAATAAATAAATAAATAACACTTCAGAGTAGGCTACTCCGATTCGCCAAGTAAAATTTTAAACAATTAATCAGCTGACAGTTGATACTTATGTTTACATACCTCTGGCATATTTGGAACTCGTTTTTGATATTCATTTTATTGATTTAAGCTTCTCTACATAAGACACTTGGCTAATGGGAGTATTCCAGTGTGGAAATAGAACGGTCTATAATAATTACTTGAGGAAGGTATTCAATTTGCGTTTTGATATCGCATTTTCTTCAACATAACGTAATTCATTACATTACATACATTGCGTTCTGGAATTATTTTTACATATATTATTGCATATTCCCTGTGATTACGAAATCCTAATAATGCAATAGCAGTTGCACTGTGAGATTACTCTTGCTCATCCTTACTTTTCCCATGCATATATTGCATTTAGCTCTGACGGAAAGGTGGCTTCTAGTCTGACATCTATCTGTTAGTTTCATTCTTCTGTTTATCTTATTACCCTTCTGTCCGTCTAAATGTTTGTCCATCTATGTATCTATCTGTATATCCGTCTATCTATCAGTCTGTTTACCCATCTATATATCTATATTTTCCCATCTATCTATTTACCCATCTATCTATATGTTTGCCTCTCTGTCTATCTACTTACCCATCTTTCCATCTACATGTTTACCTATCTATCTACCCCCATCTTTGTATCTATAAATACATATAAATATCAACCGGTATAGTATCCTTCCAAATACTGTTGTTGCATACGGCCTGCAAGAAAGTGAACAAAACTGCAATATCATTTGTGGCGAGAGACCAGCGAGGTAAGCTTGTGTGTAGGTGTTTCCTTTCATCACGTGTGGCTAACCTGAGTTCTGTTTGTTGGTGTGTTTACTTGGGAAAAAAAGAAAAAAAACCGACTACGTTTTATACTTAGTGTGTTTCCAGTGCTTATCCTTTAAATTGATATAAAAATGAATACATGTATATTTATGTATAAATGTGGATACATAAATATGTAGACATGTGTGTATATACACATAAATACTTATACATACACATATGTGTATATATAAATATATATGTTCACACACACACACACACACACACATACACACACACACACACACACAAATATATATGTATATCACTGCACACCAGGTTAATTTTGCATCGGCTTATCCACGTGTTTCGAAGCACTGATTCAAAGCGAGTGTGCGGGCGCGAGCGTGATTTTGCGCACCTTATTCACGTGTGGATTTCAGAGCTGGAGTGGATCACTTTGCCCTACAGGGCCTTTGTTTTGATGTTTATCCCTTTGTTGTTTTAGGTGTTAATGCATTCTAATAGGAAATGTATGTGTGTATGTATGTATATGTATATGTGTATATATATATATTTATATATATGTATGTGTATTTATGTATATATGTACGTGTACACACACACACACACACACACACACACAAATATATACATATATATACATATGTGTATATGTATATATATTTTTTATCTCTATCTATATCTATATATTTATACATACATATATATACATATATATATATATATATATATATATATATATATATATATATATATATTTTTTTTTTTTTTTTTTTTTTTTTTTTTTTTTTTATCGTGATATATATATATATATATATATATATATATATATATATATATATATATATGTATGTATGTATGTATACATGTATGTATGTATGTATACATATATAAATAAATAAATAAATGTATATATATATATATATATATATATATATATATATTTATTTATGTATAATATACATATATATGCCCATCTTTCACTCTCTCTCTCTCACTTTTATTATATACATATACATATATAGATATAATTATTTACATATATATATATTTACAATTTATTATTATATTTAAACACACAAACACACATACATAAGGATATGAAAAGAAACAGCTAGAAAGGCACCAAAAGTTTCGAGTGTTGCATTAGCAGGAAAACACTGCAAGCACAAGACCTTTCGAGAAGTTGCCTTAACGCTGTTGCTTCGAAAAAAAAAATGTTTCCTCATTATTCTGTATCCAAATATTATTTTCACCTAGAGAAAATCAACGTAATTTACAAGCATTTTTGCAAACACGAGTGTCTATCAGTTGATGCTGCTGAAACAAAATTAGAAGCACTAATGGATATGAAATCTTCAGCAGCAAACTTAATAACTCTTTACACATATCAATTAGTATTGGTAATGGTCGCAGAAGCAGTAGTGACAATGGTAATAGTATCAATGTAGCAATAATAATAATGATGATGTTGATAGTGATAACACAGTAACACATTTTGTATTATTGATGTTGCAATTCCTGAACACCATAAAGTTGGGGAAAAGGAATGCGAAATGGGTTGCTGAGAGTCGAAATAGCTAGAACGGCCAAAGCAGTACCGGTTGTAATCTGGGCGCTATGAACCACCCGGGAAAAATCTACAGACAAACTAACATGCCACTGGAATAAAATCAGACTTGTCTCCCTTGCAAACGCCAA
This sequence comes from Penaeus monodon, assembly GCF_015228065.2. NCBI lineage: Eukaryota > Metazoa > Arthropoda > Malacostraca > Decapoda > Penaeidae > Penaeus > Penaeus monodon. The sequence goes on along the minus strand of NW_023644953.1, from coordinate 26,551 downwards.
TGTTTGGAACAGCTAAGATGCTGCTGAAAGTACTTACAATCTAAGGTCATTTGACTTGATGCTAATATAGCAAAGGCAAGACCTACATTGGACTCGTTGTTCAAACACAGTGGTAATGATAATGATATAATATATATAAATTATTATAAAAATAAATATTGTAATAATAATATCAAGAGCAAGAACCTTATACAAGTTGCATATACAGTATGTTTTCATTTGCTATAACTATAACTTACATATGAGGGCCTTAGTAGTAAGTGTTTGAAATGGTTTTAGTGCATTATAGTTTTTTTTATTATTATTCAAAGCTGTATTTGTAATGCGTTTTTACTTGCATTTTTTGTGCATATGCTTCTGTCTTTGTATGCACTCTTTAAATAAAACAATCGATGGAAATATATTACTTTTGCAAATAATCTGAAATGAACCTTTAATAATCTAGAATTATTTTTTTTTTTTTTGCAGGCAGATCATCGAGAATCACCATCAAGCCCTCCCATTCAAGCAGGAGTGAATTAGGCCCAGTGTTAAGGGCTATGATTCCTTGTGTCCAGAAATATATGGGCAAGAAATCTCTCTTCCTCCAGAGGGTTTTGGTTAGAACGCAGAAACTAAAGGCAGCACCAGAAGATTAAATATATAAAATACTAAGATACTAAATAATATACAAAGATAATTACCTTTTCAAGGATTGAAGGAAAGGGAATGTAGCCAAGATAAGTTTCATTGCTAAGTGATTGGAGGCGAGCAAGAATTATAGAAGCAAATAGACAATAATATTATACTGCAGATAATCTGACTGAAAAAGAATCCAACCAATTTCTCTCATCAAAGAGGAAACTTAAGGCAAAGGTCAGGGGCAACCGCCCCGACCATCAAGCATACAAAACCTTCCAGTTAAGATGATTGGTAGCCTCAACCCGCAGATAAAAATCACTGGAGTCGAAAGCGAATATCAACCAACGAATCCAGCTAACCCTGAGCATACGAGAGCAGGTCTTGGTCTATATTCAAAAGGAAATAAGGCAGCAGAATTTGATTCTATGTTCCATAAATTCGGAGGACAAATCGCTACTCCTACCGCATCCCTGACAACCTCAGACCGGAGGGGCTCTTCGTAGTGTCAGCGAGATCAAAGACCAGTATCGCAGTGTCAAAGCGGAGAGGCCGGTCATCCACAGACAACGGACTAACCTCAAGCCGGAGGACGGGAAGTTCGGGTGGCCTTCTGAGTTCAGGGATCAGTACCGGGAGTTCCAGGCACAACGTCCTATAGTTAAAAAGATGAGCGAAACTTTACGTCCTGAAGGGAAGTTTGGAGAGACTTCCGAGATCCATGATAAGTATCGGCAGTTTGAAACCCAAAGAAATATTGCGCCCAAACAGGGGTCTACCTTGAGACCAGAAGGCATGTTTGGGGAAACTTCAGAAATTCATGACAAGTATAAACATGTAGAACCACAACGAAACATTGCCAAGAGACACTCATCCAATCTTAAACTGAAGGCCAGTTTGGCGGACTTCAGAACTACATGATAAATTTAAGCCTCTTGATTCACACCGTAATATTGCAAAGAAACATTCTGCAAACCTAAAACCAGAGGGCCGATTTGCGAAACCTCTGAACTGCACGATAAATATAAACATTAGAGCCACAACGGAATATAGCAAAGAGACATTCAGCTAACTTAAAACCTGAAGGCCGATTCGGTGAGACTTCAGAGGTCCATGCAATGTACAGAGAAGTTCAGCCGGTGCGGAATATTGCGAAAAGACACCAAGCAAATCTGAGGCCGGAGGGTCACTTTGGCGAAACTTCCGAGCTGCATGACAAGTACAAGAAGTAGAAAGACAACGCAATATTGCCAAAAGACATTCTGCAAATCTGAAGCCAGAAGGTAAGTTTGGCGAAACTTCAGAATTACACGACAAATACAGAGAATTTCAGCCACAAAGGAACATTGCTAAAAAGCATACAGCAAATTTGAAACCAGAGGGCCACTTTGGAGAAACATCAGAATTGCATGATAAGTATAAGGAAGTTGAACCACAACGAATATTGCGAAAAGACATTCTTCTAACCTTAAAATTTTACTTGAACTCCATGACAAGTATAAGGAGTTGAACCACAGAGAAATATTGCAAAAAGGCATTCTGCTAACCTTAAACCTGAAGGCCAGTTTGGCGAGACTTCAGAATTACATGACAGTTATAGAGAATTTGAACCTCAGAGAAACATCGCAAAGAAGCACTCGGCAAACTTGAAACCAGAGGGCCACTTTGGCGAAACATCCGAATTGCATGATAAGTATAAGGAAGTTGAACCACAGAGAAATATTGCAAAGAGACATCCTGCTAATCTCAAACCAGAGGGCCACTTCGGCGAAACATCAGAATTACAAGATAGCTACAGAGAGTTTGAGCCTCAAAGAAACATTGCAAAGAAGCATTCGGCAAACCTGAGGCCTGAGGGTCACTTTGGAGAGACTTCTGAATTGCATGACAAATATAAGGAAGTCGAACCACAGAGAAATATTGCAAAGAGACATCCTGCTAATCTCAAGCCAGAGGGTCACTTTGGTGAGACTTCAGAATTACAAGATAGTTACAGAGAGTTTGAGCCCAAAGAAACATTGCTAAAAAACATTCAGCAAATCTGAGACCTGAGGGTCACTTTGGAGAGACCTCCGAATTGCATGACAAATACAAGGAATTTGAACCACAGAGAAATATTGCAAAAAAACATTCTGCAAATCTCAGGCCAGAAGGCCAATTCGGTGAGACTTCAGAATTACAAGATAGTTACAGAGAATTTGAGCCTCAAAGAAATATTGCGAAAAGACATTCTGCCAATCTTAAGCCAGAGGGTCATTTTGGTGAGACTTCAGAGCTCCATGACAAGTATAAGGAGCTCGAACCACAGAGAAATATTGCAAAAAGACATTCTGCTAACCTTAAACCAGAGGGCCACTTTGGTGAGACTTCAGAATTACATGACAGTTACAGAGAATTAGAACCCCAGAGAAACATCGCAAAGAAGCATTCGGCAAATCTCAAACCAGAGGGCCACTTTGGCGAAACATCCGAATTGCATGATAAGTATAAGGAAGTGGAACCACAGAGAAATATTGCCAAGAGACATTCTGCTAATCTTAAACCGGAAGGTCAATTTGGTGAAACCTCTGAACTTCATGACAAATACAGACCTTTAGAGAGCCAGAGAAACATTGCCAAAAAGCATTCAGCAAACCTCAGACCAGAGGGGCATTTTGGGGAAAATTCAGAAATTCATGATAAGTACAAACCATTGGATTCGCAGAGGAACATTGCAAAGAGGCATTCGGCAAATTTAAAACCTGAAGGGCACTTCGGTGAAATATCCAGAACTGCATGATCAATATAAGGAATTTGAAAGACAGAGGAATATTGCCAAAGACATTCGGCAAACCTCAAACCAGAAGGGCGTTTTGGCGAAACATCGGAGCTTCATGACAAGTACAGGGAATTTGAAAGACAAAGGAATATTGCAAAGAAACACTCAGCAAACTTGAAACCTGAAGGTCACTTGGCGAGACCTCAGAGCTGCATGACAAATACAAGGAGTAGAGCCACAAAGAAATATCGCCAAGAGACATTTAGCCAATTTAAAAAGCCGGAAGGACACTTTGGCGAAACATCAGAACTTCATGATAAATACAAACCATTAGACTCCCAGAGGAACATTGCGAAGAAACCACTCTGCAAACCTCAGACCCGAAGGCCAGTTTGGAGGCACTTCCGAACTCCATGACAAGTATATCCCACTAGAAACTCAACGCAGCATAGCCAAGCGCCACAGTTTTCCGAACTAAAACCAGAGGGGAATTTGGGGAAACTTCGGAGATCCACGATAAGTACAAACAACTCGAAACGCAGAGGAACATTGCGAAACGCCACGGTGCATCCTTGAAACCTGAAGGAGAATTCGGAGAAGTTTCGGAGGTCCATGACAAATATAAAACTTTCCAGGCAAGCCGACCTATCGTGGAGAAGAGAAACACTGATAATATTTGGCAAGAAGCTCCAAAGGTGGCAATCAAGGGTAACACGGAAAACACTGTCTAATTACAATGAGTTCCCTGATACATCTATGCTGGACCTGAGAATACCACCAAGTATAACAACAATATAAAACCTGTAACGGTTGCTTAGTGTTGTCAGACAACCATTACGGGTAGTAATAGTTCTATTCTTTACAGTTTAGCCAATCATAAGTGCACCGCTTATGGTTATAGTAATTTCTGAAGGATAGAAACGCCTTATTATGTGGATCTAGCTCTTAGGCACAATTATTGTTTATTCCTGATATTAGATTATTCTACCATATATAAAACATTACTACAGATGCATTGCATGAAACCATATTATATAATGTACACACATCAAACTCACACACCTATATGCCCTGCGTACAAAAGAAAGCTCCTTACAACATTATCTGAGGACAACGTTTGTACAGGAGGCTAAGTCAAGTGATATACATTCGCAATCACAAGCTTTACACACATAAAAAGCAAACGCAGGCTCAGTCCATCTAGGCGCTGGAAGTCTAGTTCACCTGAAGCCGAATCACCACTATGAAGTCTTCAGTATCTCTTTTTAATATTTTGGTAGGTGTGTTTAAAAATTTGTTAAAAAATTTTGGTTTTGGGTTTTTTTTAGAAGAAATGTTGTTTACAATAATATGAAACATATATTTTTATATATTTTAATATTAAAAATTTTTTATTATATTAATTTATATATTATAATATATATTTTTAAAAAATTAGACACGTTTAAATTATCATACTAGTGGGGTTTTGTTTTTTTTGGGGTTTTTGGGTTGGGGTTTTTTTTTTTGGTTTTTTGTTGTTTGTGCAACCCTTTGAAAAACCCAATAAATGGAAAAAATTTTTAGTAAAATTTTTTAAAAAATGATAAGAAAAGGGAAGGGAAAAACTTTTCGATCTAAGGCAATTTAAAATATCGCCCCTAAATTCAGATTTGTTAAAAATTTTTAAAAATGAAGGGGTTTTTGGGAAAGGAAACACCTAAGGGAAGGGTTTAATAAAAATATATGTTAATTTGTAAAAATTGTGATTTTTAATTTATTTTATAAATTTTATAATTAATAATTATTTTTTTTTAAATATATTTTTTAAAAAGGGGGATACATTATAAGGTAAAAGTGAAAATAATTTGGGGTAGGTGAACCCCCCTAACAAAAATATTAAAAAAATATTATAATAAAATTAATAAATTTTTAATTAAAAATTTGGTTGTTGTGGGGGTTTTGTTTTTTTTTTTTATTTTATTAAAATTTTTTTTTTAAAATTTTTTTTTTTTGTTGTTGGTTGTGTTTTGTGTTTTGGTTTGGGTGAAGGTTTTTTATTTTTTTTGTTGTTTTTTGGATTTTAAAAAATTTTCTGGCCCTTTCTTTTTAAATTTTATTATAGTCGTTTTCCCCTTTTAAGGGGATAATATTTTTTTAAAATATTTTTATAAATTTATCAATGTTAATTAAGTGGTTTGTTTGGTTTTTTTTTTTTTTGGGGGTTTTTGGGTTTTTTTTTTTTTTTGTTTAACTAAAAAAATAAAAATGAAAATTAATAAATAAATTTTAAAAAATTAAAACACCATTTAACCCCTCCTACGCGTAAACGGGCCCCCCTTTTAAATTTTGGAGGTTTTTAAAAATAATGGGGATAAAGAAAGCAAATATAAAACTTTGGCGTGGGGCTTTTTGTAAAATGATTTTAAAAGTTTTTTAAAACATTTAAAGAAAAAGAATTACTTTTTTGACCATTTTTAAAAAAACACAAAGAAAACAAAAAAAAAAACTTTGGAAAACAAAATTTAAAATTAACAAAATATACAAAAAAAATTTTTTTAAAATTTTCAAAAATCAAAGAAAAACGTTTCCAAGTTTTTTTTCTTTTTTTTTTTAAACCATTCCTTTTTTTACCCCCCCTCCCTTTTCTTGTCGGATATTATTTTGAGAATTTAAATTGGAGGGGGGTTAATTGTCCTTGCGGGGGGTTGAAAAAACAGTATTTTTTTGGGATATATTACGTCCGGGTTATAATTTTTTTTAACATAATTAAAATTTGTAATTTTAAAAAATGTATTTTCATTTAACTTTTTTCCGTTTTTAATTTGGCCCCGAAAAAATTTTAAAAGTTAAAAAAATTTAAACCCATTGCTTACACGGCCAGGGGCAAAATGATTTTTAAAAAGGGATAAAAAATTTGGGGTAAAAAAAAAATAACCCTTTTTAAAAATATTTGAACCAAAATTTAAAAGGGGGAAATTCCCCCTTAATTTGGGGCCCCCCCAACCGGAAAAAAAAGAAGTAATTAACGCAAATCAAAATTTCGGGAAAAGAGTAAATTTTGGGAATTTTCAGTTTTTGTTGTGTACAAAGGAGCAAATAAAAAACCCAAAAACCCGGGACCAAAATTATAACCAGGATTTAAATGGGGTCCTTGGGGGGGGGGTGCACGGGGGTATTTTTGGGATAAGTAACCCTTTACTTTTTTTTTCCATACTTTTGGGTAACTTTAAAAAATTGTTTTTTTAAAAATACTTTTTTTTCCCCTTTTTTCCCAAGATAAAAAGGATTTGGGCCATAAGGGGAAAAGGGGAGGGAAAAAAAAAAGTGCATTGTTTTTTTCAAAATTCCTTTTAAAAAAATTGGGTAAAAAATAAAAAACCCTTTTCCATTTAAACCCCTTTTAAAAGTAATTTTAAAAATTTACCCCGTCAAAGGGAAAAGGCCAAAAATATTTTTTGGAAAAAGGGGTTAATTTAATTTTCAAAAATGTAACGGACAAGAGCTAGGAAAAAGATTTCCCTGGCCCTGGGACCCCATCGGGGGGAAATCATTTCCCACCATTTTTAAAGGGAAATATTTTTCCTTTTTTTCATAGGGGTAATTTAGTTTTTATAAATTTCCCCCCCTTTTTTTCCCCCCCCCTTTAATTGAAAAGGGCAAAAGGGGGAAAGGGGGAAAAAAACTTTCCCCCCTTCCGTTTTTTGGTTTTAAACCCCCTAAACTACCCCCCCCATAACAATCTTACCTTTAAAACAATATTTCCAAGGTTTTGGGATAAAAATTGGCAACCTAATTCGAAAAAAGGGGCATAAAAAAAATTTTCCTCGGGTTTATTTGGCCGCGGGTTTTAAAAAAAAAATGAAAAAAAGAAAAAAATTTTTTAAAATTTTATAGGCCAATAGAGTTTTTTTCTAAATTTTTAAAAGAAAAAAAAAAATTTCTTCTTTTTTCAAAAAAAAAAAAAAAAATCATTTAAATAATTTTCAGGGGAAAAAACCCCTCCACTCGAGGGGGAACTAAACAGTTTTACTCAAAAAAAACCAAAAAATTTTAAAGGAAAAAAAAAAAGGGAAAAGAAGGGAAGGAAAAAGGGGGTGTTTATAAAAAAATAAATAATTTAAAAAGCTAAAAATAAAAAATTTCCTTTTTTTCACAAAAAAAAAAAAAAAAAAAAAAAAAAATCCAATCGGAACCTCCAAATTCAAAAACCGGGGCCTTTTTACTCCAAACCCCAAACCCTTTTGAAAAGGAAAGGAAAGGAAGTGGATATTAAATAAAATATTTAATGCTTTAAAATAAACATAAAAGACTGTATTTATTTAATAAACAAAAAAGATTGGGAAAATTTAAAAACCCAAATGGGGTCTGTTTTTCACCATAACAATTGTTTAACAAATCAATCCCCATTGAATATGGGCCAAGGTTGACCGTATTTTTCTTTCAATATTAAAGCTTTTGAAAAAAAAAAGGGACTTTAAAATCCAACATTTTAAATTTTTAATTTTTTAATTTTTATTTTTTTTTAGAAAAAACATTCAAACCAAAAAAAATTGGGTTAAACAAGTTTAATTTACCAATTCTTTTAAAGTCACCGAAATTTGCCCAAGGGGTTTCATTTCTTTGAGAATGAAAAAAAAAACGAAAAACCGTTTTAAAAAGGGAAATTTTTAAAAAAACTTTTTATTTTTTCAAAAAAAAACGAAAATTTTTTACAAAAAAGGGGGGAATTTTGGGAAAAAAAATTTAATCCCAAAATGATCTTAAAAAAGGAAAGGCAAAACGGGGGGGGGAATTTTCAAAAGAAAACCCGGATAATTCAAAAACGAAAGCAAGTTTTTAAAAACGGCAACCAAACAAAGGAAGTTAAAAAAATCCAATCCTGTTACTAAAAAAACGAACACCAAACAAAAAAAAGATTTAAAACGGGAACAAAGGGAAAATTTTTTTGGGGTTGTTTTTTTTAAAAAAAGGGAAAAAAAAAAAAAAAAAAAAAAAAAGGAAAAAAAGAAAGAAGAAGAACCGCAAAGAAAAACTTGACAACCGAAGCAAGAAGGTGATTTGGGAAAATTTACAGAAACACAGACAGACACGTCAGTTTTAAACCCCAAAAGCATTTTGGGCTCCAAAACGGGAGCCAATCTTCAACAGAAGGGATTTTTTCCAAGGATCAGAATATTACAAAGAGTTTGTAAAAAAAGGGAGCAGAAAGACGAACAGGAAAAAAGAAGAATGACAATCTGAAACAAGAAGGTATTTTGGGGGAAATTACAGAACCATGACAGAAATCGTCATTTTGAATCCCAACGCACTTTGGCCCCAAAGAGGGGGCCAATCTTACAACAGAAGGGACTTTTTTAAGGTACAGAATTTTACAAAGATTTTGTACAAAAAGGCAAAAAGACGAACAGGAAAAAAAAAGAATGACAATCTAAAAACAAAAGGATTTTGGTGAAATAACAGAAACAATGAGACTGCATTTTGAATCCCACCACTTTAGCTCCAAAAAGGGGAGCCAACTTAAAACAGAAGGGGTTTTTTTCAAGGGGACACTGATATGATAAAAAATTTTTCAAAGGGAGCAAAAAAAAGAACAGGAAAAAGAAAATGAAATCTGAAAAAAGGGTGACTTGGGAAAATTAAGAAAAATGACAGACATCGTCTTTTTGAACCCCCAACGCATTTTGGCCCCAAGACAGGACCAATCACAACAGAAGGAACTTTTCCAAAGGATACAAAATATTACAAAGATTTTTTAAAAAAAGGAGCTCAAAGACAAAACGGAAAAAAAAAAAATGACAATCTAAAACAAAGGTGATTTTGGGTGAAATTACAAAAAACACATGCAGACATGTCTTTTTGAACCCCAAAAACGCATTTTAGCTCCGAGCGGGGACCCAATCTTACAACAAAAGGGAGACTTTTTCTAAGGATACAAAAATTTAAAAAGAGTTTTCAAAAAAGGGCAAAAAGACGAACAGGAAAAAAAAAAAATGAACAAAAAAAAGGGACTTTGGTGAATAACAAAAAAACAAGACAGACATGTCAGTTTAAAATCCCAACCCCTTTTAGCTCGAGACAGGGAGCCAATTTTTAAACAAAGGAACTTTTCAAAGGATACAGAATATTAAAAAAGAGTTTCAAAAAGGAGCAAAAAGACGAACAGGAAAAAAGAAGAATGAAAATCTAAAACAAAGGGATTTGGGTGAAATTCAAAAAACACTGACAGACATCGCATTTGAACCCAACGCACTTTAGCTCCAAGAAGGGACCAATCTTAAAACGAAAAACCCTTTCAAAGGGCAAGAATATTAAAAAGAATTTGCCAAAAAGGGGGGAAAAGGGAGAACAGTAAAAAAAAAAAATGAAAATCTGAAACAAAAAGGGTCAGTTTGATGTTATCACTAAAACACGTGAAAAACATCGTCTTTTGTTCTCAACGTTTTTAGCTCCAAGACAGGGACCCAAATCTTAAACTGAGGGGATTTTCCAGGATACAAAATATTAAATGATTTTTGTCCGAGAAAAACACAAGGAGGACGGAAAGAAAATTATGACAACTTAAAACAAGAAGGGATTTTGGCGAAATCAGGGAAAAACCATGACAAACATCGCAAGTTGGACTAAACGTTTTGGCTCTAAGCCAAGGAGCCAAACCTCAAAACAGGGGGGGACCTGTCAAAGGATACGAATTTTACAATAATTTTTGCCCAAAAAGGGGGTGACAGAACGGGGAAAAAAACGTGACCTTTGAAACAAAGGTCATTTTGGGCAAAGTAACTAAAACCTGCAAACATCGTCATTTGAGCCCCAACGACCTAGCTCCAAGACGGAGCAACTACAATGGGGGGGATTTTTCCAAGGGATACAGAATACTAAAAAGAGTTTGCCCAGGGAAAACACAAGGGGGACTGGAAAAAAAAAATGACGACAACTTAAACAAAAAGGAGTTTTTTGGCGAAATCACAAAACACACGACAAGCATCGCCTTTGGGACTCTAAACGTTTGTGGCTCAAGGGAAAGGGGCCAAAACCTCAAAACAGGGGGGGAACTTGTCAAAAGATACAAAATTTAAAAGGGAGTTTGTCCAGAGAGAAACACGGAGGGGGAGGGCAAGAAAAATGATGAAAACTTAAACAAGAAGGAGATTTTGGCGAAATCACAGAAACACACGACAAACATCGCCATTTGGGGACTCTAAACGTGTTGTGGCTCTAGCAAGGACCAATCTAAAAACAGAAGGGGACCTACAAAGGATACAGAATATTACAAGGAATTTTGCCCCCAAAAAGGAGGTAGCGAAAACTGGGAAAAAACAGTGACCATCTAAAACAAAAAGGTCAGTTTGGCGAAGTAACTGAAAAATGACAAACACGTCAGTTTAGCCCCAACGTACTCTAGCCCCAAAAGACGGAGCTAATTTTACAACTGGGGGGGATTTTTCCCAAGGAAACAGAATTTAAAAAAGAGTTTGTCCAGGAGAAAAAGGGAGGGGACGGGCAAGAAAAATGATGACAACTTAAAAAAAAAGGAGTTTTTTGGGCGAAATCACTAAAACACACGCAAGCACGCCAGTTGGCTCAAAAACGTGTTGTGGCTCAAGACAAGGAGCCAACCTAAAACAGAAGGGGCCCTATCTAAGGAACTTTCAATGATTTTCCAAAAAGGGGGTAACAAGAACGGGGAAAAAAAACAGTGACCACTAAAAACAAGAAGGTCAGTTTGGCGAAAAACGAAACACACGAAAACCCCATCGCCCGTTTGATTCCCAACGACTCTAGCTCCAAAGGGGGACCCAAATTTTAAAAACTGAGGGAGACTTTTTAAAGGAACCGAATATTACAAGGATTTGCCCAGAAGAAAACACGAAGGGAGGATGGCAAAAAAAATTTACAACTTAAAACAAAAAGGGGTTTTTTGGCGAAATCATGAACACACGAAAAACATCGCCATTTTGGACTCAAAACTGTTGGGCTCTAAAAAGGGCCAACCTAAAAACAAAGGGGACCTATCTAAGGATACAAATATTAAAAATAATTTTCCAAAAAGGAGGAAACGAAGAAAAGGGAAAGAAAAACAGGACCTTAAAACAAGAAGGTCTTTTGGGAAAAGTAACTGAAACACACGACAAACATCGACATTTGTTTCCCCAAGTACTCAGTCCAAGACAGGGAGAATCTTACCTGGGGGGGACTTCTCAAAGGGAACAAAAATTTTTTACGGGAATTTGTGCAAGAAAAACACGAAGGAGGACGGGCAAGAAAAATTTTGAAATTTACAAAAGAAGGAGTTTCGCGAAAATCACAAAACCGACAAACATCGTCGTTTGAGCCCCAAAGTACTCTCCCCAAAAACAAGAGCCAATCTAAAAAAGAAGGAGATTTGTAAAAAGATACAGAATTTTACAAGGATTTTCCAAGAGAAAACGAAGGGGACTGCAAGAAAAGCGACAACTTAAAACAAGAGGAGATTTTGGCGAAATAAAGAAACAACGACAAACATCGCCATTTGGGATTCTAAACGTTTTTTGGGCTCCAAGACAAGAGCCAATTTTAAAATTTGGGGGGGTTTTTTTTCCCAAAGGGATACAGAATATTACAATGAATTTGCCCAAAAGGAGGTAGACGAAGAAGGGGAAAAAAAACAGTGACCTTTTTGAAACAAGAAGGCAGTTGGCGAAGAAACGAAACACATGAAAAACACGTCAGTTTGAGCCCAACACCTGCTAAAGACGGGGAGCCATCTTAAAACTGAAGGGACTTTTCCAAGGATACAGAATACTATAAAGAGTTTTTTTTCAGAGAGAAACCGAAGGAAAACGGGCAAGAAAAAACGAAAATTAAAAAAAAAGGAATTTCGGGAAATCACAGAAACACCGACAAGCATCGCCAGTAGTTCTAAACGTATTTTGGGGCTCCAAAGAAAAGAAGAAAATCTAAAACGGAAGGGGCCCTGTAAAAGGATACAAATAAAAAAACAATTTTCCCAAAAGAAACAAAAAAGAGAACATAAAAGAAAAAAATGATCATCTAAAACAAAAGGGCCATTTGGGTGAAACCAGAGCCCCAGACAGCTGACAGTTGTTCCAAAGTCCATGGATAGTTACTAGAAGAAGGAAAAATCCCAAGGAACTTCAAAGAGAATTCAAGAAATAAAACCTTTAAGATAAAAAATGATGGAACGGAGCACAAAAAAAAAAACCTGGAACTGAGGCCCATGGTTACTGGAAAAACTTCCTATTCAGGAAATCAAAAATCGGTTTTCCGAATAACTAGCATAAGGGTGTCTGATCTAAAAGTTCCCCACGGCTGTACGAGTTGTTTAAAATTTGTAGCAATTTTAGCAGAATAAAACGAAAGCAAAAAGCAGTCATTTTACGATCCCCATTTCCCTGTGCTTACCCAAACCGGTATTTTTAATTTAGCACTTTCAAAAACTTGAAAAAAAGGGCGCCAAATTATCGCGCTAAAAGACAATTGCTTTTTTAAAAAAATGGAATTTGGGTTTTACATTCTTTGGTAATTACTGAGGCTTTTTTTGGTAAGTTGCACGAAAACGAGGATATTTTCCGGGTTACCTTACACATATACCCTATCTATTATGTAGCAATTCTCTCCCATTATATATATATAATATTTATATATAATATATATAATATTATATATATATATGAAATTATAATATATATAAAAACATATCACAATGGGGTTTTTGTTATACTATTATGAAAACAATTCCCCCTCCCTTATATATATATATATATTTTATATTAATATTATATAATAAAATTTTTTATTTGTTTAATTTTAATTATATTTATATATATATTATATTATATATATATAAAATTATTATACCACACTGTGTGTTTGTGTGTATGGGTGGAAATATATATTATTATATATATAATATATATATTATTTTATAATTATATATATAAAAATTTTTAATTTATATATTCATCTAGCTATCAGTCAATTTTTTGAATTTATGTATGTGATGCCTACATTTTACGTGAACATTTCCATCAACTAGGGTAAGACAGTATTGAAAAAAAAATCTTAGATTTTCTGGAACACTTCCCAATGAGACAGTGAAAGCCAGGAAAAATCATAGTGATAAAAAATTCTAGTTCGGGCCATTTTTGGGTTATTGAAAAGTTAGTCATGAGCCCCTCTGTAAAATTTTATGAAAAGTAGATGTAACATTTTTTGGAAGAAAAAAAAGCTAGACAGATACCCCAAATTTTATCGTTTTGATTTTTGATTAAAGAAAATAAAGGACCATAAAACCTACGTATGCTTAAGGTTTATGTCAACACACAAAAACCACAACACACACACACACCACAACCACACACACACACACACACACACACACACACACACAAACACAAAAGATACCTTCCTCTCCCATGCAACATGGGATTTTTTCCCGGTTTTACTGTTTTTATGCTAACCTTTATAATATTTTCTGTGTTTATATTTTTTGTGTATTTATTATATTTATAAAAAAGCTTATATCGATTATAAACAAAAATTTTGAAAGCCATTTTTGTTTAAATATACTTGGCAAGTTATTTCCCTTTTTTTTTTGTTTTTATCATCGATATAGGAATATGTTGGTGAAATTTAACCAAATTTGAACTTTTTTAAATTAGCAAAGGAAATTTTCCCTGTAGTTTATAACCTACTTGTTATTTATGGTTTTTTTGAGGAATGTAGGGAAACGGTAAAATAATTTTTATATTATTTTTAAAATTATATATTATATATATATAATAAAAATTTTAATATATATATAATATCACAGTCTATTATAAAAAATAATTTTCCCTACTTAAAAATTATTATTTCTGCCCTATTGGTTTAGTCTACTGATATTTACTTGGAAATTTCCCATTTTAAACATAATTTATCCTTTAATAAATTTAACCAGTGTGAACCTTTTAAAAATAGTTTTTAAAAAAAGTTGTCAGGAAATTATAAAATTTGGAAATTTCTCAACGTGTGTTTGATAGTTCCGCTTCTTACCCAAAAATTTTCCGTAAACACCTTTGGTTTTGCTTTATAAAAGAAGTTTATGGTGTTTTTTCCCATCCTGGTAAAGACTCGAAAGGGCACATAATGCTAACGGTTCAGCAAATTTTGAAGAAAACCATTGTTTCTAAGAATTTGTTCAAGATATAATGCAGTAAAATATAAGGCTGATAAAAACAAAGATATCGAAAGTACTACTACTAAGTAAAAATGAAATATTTTTGAGTGGTGATGTGATGATAATGTGATGATGATGATGATGGGTTTAGATGTGATGATGATGGTGATGGTGATGGGAGGTGATGGGGATAAATGATTATATAAAAAAAAATTCTGATAATAATGATAAACTAAGATATAAAACAAACATTAACATGAACCCCTGAACATATAAAAAAAATATAATGATAAAATGCAATTATATGAAAAAATCAAAAAAATCTTTTTATAAATTTAAAATTTAGGGTGATAATTTGGTAATGGGAAAATTTAATGAAAATACAAAGAGGAAATGATATGATGATGAGATGATGATGAGATAAAGATAACGTATTAGCAATAAAGACATAATAATATCTAAAAGAAATTTAAAAAAAATAATGTAATAAAACCAATATTGACTATAAAAATAATGACAGGAAAATTATGAGTATCAAAATTATAATATAATTGGATAAAGAATAAATAATGATAGTGTAAAGATGATGATGATAAAAAATAATATCATATAAAATAATTACAAAAAAGGCAAAATAATGATAATGGCAAAAATAAATGAAAAACAAAAATACTAATTAGTTTAATCATCATGATTAGAATAAAGAAAATAAAACTAGTTCCTAAATTTTCTCCTCCCCCCCCCCCCATTTAAAACCGTACTTTTTTCCCCCCCCCCCCCCTTCCCCACTTCCCCCTTCCCTACTTAAAACTTTTTCCCTACTACTTCGCTCCCCTTATCCCCCTCCTCTCTTTTTATCGCCTTTTTTTTTTCTCTCTCTGTCTCCCTCTCCCCCCACCCTCCCTTTCCTTACCTATTTCCCCCTTTTTCCCCTTTCCTCCTCTCCCCTTTCCCCTTCCTCATTTTCCCCTTTTCCTCTAAACCTTTTCTCTTCTCCTTTTTTCTCGTTTTCTTTTCCCTTTTTTTTTCCCCTTTTTCCCATCCCCTTCCCTTTTTCCTTTTTTTACCTCCCCCTCCCCCCCCCCCCCCGGGTAAGGGGGGGATTTAAAAAAACCCACAAGGCATGGTTAATTACTTTTTGGGGGAAAAAAAAACAACAAAATAATAATGGTGGTGATGATGATGCGTAATGATAATAATGATAATGATAATATAAGCCAAATTACACTGATGATGATGTGAAGGAAAGATGATGACGATGATGATGATGATGTGATGAGATGATGAGATGATATGATATATGATGATGGATGATGATGGATGATGTGATGTGCCGATATATGATGTAAGATGATGATTGATGTGATGATAATAAAATAATATTAATGTAAAATAATGTGTTTAAAAATAAAGGAAAAGAAGAAAACTAATTATCATTTATTATAAATGATAAGATACAAAATAAAACGTAAAACATCAATGATAATGATAAAAATAAAAATTGATAATAATATTTAAAATAGGATTTCCCTTTTGAGTTTGGGGGTCCTTGATATTTTTTTGAATTAAATGCCCCTTTTTTACACAAAAAAAGTTTTACTCAATTTTACATTCATATGGCAAAATTTTAGGGACACCGGAAAAGGGAATGTCGGTTTACTTTGAGACGAACCCTTGTTAAAGCATAACACAAATCAGTCTTTTGCCACAAGGCTACCCCGGAGCCCGGGGCCTCCGTCTCGCTTACTTTGTTGTTCCCGAGTTTCTAAGTAATAAAAGTAAAGTAAAAACCCGTAATTACAGAAATTTTTGTGCTTTGCCAGCACCTTCATGTCTTGTTTTTGCAGGTGACACGAGATACGTAGGAGTATCGCACCCCACCCCCACCGCCCGCTCTCTTCACACCAGGGAGCCCCTTACGGGCATTTTACCCCTGGAGGGAGGCCATAGTCGGGGTCCTTTTGGGGGCACTTTTTTTTTCCATTCTAAAATTTTCCCCTTTTCATTGACTTCCCTAGCCTACCGAGTACCCTTGTGGGCTCCCCTATTCCCTGGGGGGGCACCGACTTACCGTCCTTCGCCCTAGGGAAGTTCGGCGGGAAAGGGAAATGTCCTCCAATAACTCGACCCCTCGTGGTATGGGGACCAAACCCGGGCCCCCTGGGGGGTAGAGGAAAAGAAAAACTGATTTTTCTCTCTCTTTGCTATTGCGTTGGGGGATACCCAAAAATTAGAGTTTTTTAAAACCCTTCAGGAAACGATTTTGAGTAAAGGGGTGGACCCGTCCGATGCCAGGGTGATGATACCCGTACCCCTTCTCCCCCAAGGGGAGGGGGGCTCATGACCATGTAAGACAAATCGACCCTGAAAAACGGAACCCCACTAACACAGAACGAGAAGACCACTTTTTTAAAATCCCCCCCCGAGAATGCAAGGGTTTCCCAATGAAAATCGTGAATGAAAAAACAAACGTTTTGAAATGAACCCCTTTATCATCAAAAAAAGGGCCTGTGGGCAAAGGGGGGGCGGCGATTTTTATTTTGTCAAAAAAATTTCGAGATGAAACCCTTGTTAAAGTACAAAACAACTCCCAAATTTAAAGGGTTTTCTTAAGCTGACGCAAATTCGATCTTTGAGTTAAAGTAACTATTTCCATTTGGCCCCAAAAACCTTTTGGATAAAACTTTTACAGGGATTTGGGGGCGATGGAAAAAAGTGAAAAACTTTAGAATGAAGGACCCAGCTAGTGACGTCTTGATCCAAGAAGGACGGAATGTCAACGAAAAAATGGACTGGTTTTTTGACCCTTTTCTTCAAACAAAATCCCAAGGGATAACCCAAAGTCTTAGAACGTTTCAAAAAAGACCCTTTATCCAAAAACCCAAAGCATTGTAAAAGATTTCCAAAAATTCGGCACAAAACCCCATTAAATGTTTGATAAAAACTCAAGTAAATTTTTAGCCCTAAATGGCTGAAGCCAGACACCATTACTGTACTAGCCAATTTCCCAAAAGTGCTAAATTTTGGGGGGCCCCTCAGTCGGTCTGCCGGTGTAGCATCCTGAAGAAGGAAACCGAGACTTAGCATATATGAAAACAGAAATTGTTATTCTGAAGCTAAGGGAAAATGGGAAAATTTGACACACAAACCCCATACTTCCTAGCTGAAGCAGTAACTAACCCACCCCTAGGCAAATAAAGCATCAACAGCTTTTCATGGATAAAAAAATTTCTGAACTTAAAAAGACCCTTAAAGAATTAAATATTAAAGTATTCATTGACCAAAATTTTGGTTTTATCAAAAGAAAGCATCAACCGTCTAAAAATCATAAGGGATGATATGAATCACGTCCGGAGCGCACCTTCCCGTCCGGGGTACTCCTGTGAGACTTCGCTGGCTCCCGGGTCGGTTTTTTCGTGGAGAAAACAATCGAATCTGTCAGTCGTCTCCCTCACCAGGAGGCAGGACTGGAGGGGTTCTGTCTCCAAACTATCCCGAGAGAGGGCCCCGGGGAAACGAGGGGGAGGGGGCGCTCCCTCCCAAAAAAGAAAAAAAAAACTGGGGGACAAGCACTTCCAAACCCCCTAAAACGTAAAACTTCGCGTGACCATTTTAAAAATGGAAATTCGAAGTCTTTGATCTAAAGAAATGCCTTAAAAAATTAGCCTCGCCCATGCTCCCGATATTATGTTCTCCAAGAAACCATTTAAAACACCTCGTCTCTAACGATCGTTTCGCTGAGGAACTACCATTTTTGTCGGGAAGGGGTCGTGAGGGGGGGGGTGGAGGCGGAGTCCCCATGTACATCCCCAAACCTCCCTTTTACAGAAGTGTATTGATTCTACTTTGGGTTTTTTTGCGCCAAGAAAAATTTAAAGGCACTATCGGGTATATTTCACTTTTTTGTCCACTCATGCAGCGTAGCCATGATGACTCTTTTCTCTTCAGGAACTTGCCACAAAATAAAGTAAATTTTGTGATTTTAATGTCATCATACGTTATGGGTTCCCTGCGGGGGGATGGGAGGGGTAGCAGTAGTTTTAAATTCTTAAAGATTGATCTAGTCCTTTATGATGGGGGTCCGAGCGGGGGGACGATAATACCGTAAATTTTAGCTTTATTGACTTTACTGGGCTCTTCTCAATAGCCAAATCCGTGGCACACCATTGACGCTCGTTGGGGGAAACGATCATCTTCCTTTTTGATTAAATATTCATGCCACATAAACGCCTTTAGCGCCTAAATTTAAAAGTAAAAGAGCAATGGGTCGCCTTCACAAGGACGTCAAGCTCGAACTTGTTGGAGAAAAACCCTTATGATAAAGTAAAAAATATTCAAAAATTTGATTATGAAGCCATTGCTATCCATTCCAAAAAATTCGACGAAGCGTTAAACATGAGTTCCATGGGGGACACCAGATTGCCGCAGGGGGGCTGGCCGACGCAATAAGGCCTAAGGTTTAAAAAAAACTCACAAATGAGAATTTTGCAACTACAAACTAGCAAGAGCTAGGGGTCGTAGAGTAATAAGAAACAAAAAGAGACTCCTGGCGTAGCTTTGTCCCCCACAAAAAATAGCTCTCCAAAATATCGGAGGTTTGGTCCACTGTCAATAAAACAATAAGAAAACATCTTGTAAAAAAAAACATCATTCTGAGGGAACCAATTTTTACAATCCTAAAGACAAATTTTAATTACCGCCCCGGCTTCTCTTACAAAGCAGCTCGGGAAACTACCCTCCCGCTTTCCTGAAACCCCCAAGGAAGCCCTGAGCTGCAACCCATTCACTTTTCCCCAGGAGATGACTTTGTTTAATAAAAGACCCAAAAATGAATGACTTGTCCGACCCCAGAACCTGTAGAGGAACATCCCCCCGGCCCCGATGAGATTTCGATTAATGATGAAACCTTAATCATGATACATGATTAAGTTGCTAGAAGGGCAATGAAATTTGGAAAAGTCACACTTTTCCAAACTCATGGCATTTGCCCCCCATCATTCCATATTGAAAAGGGGGGGGTAAAACCCAGACTTGCATCTCCTACCGCCCAATTGCGTTACAAATTTCTTATGCAAGGTCATGGGAAAGAATTGTTTAAAAGTAGGGTATTCATTTTCTAAATTCCATAATTTACTGTTGACGAGCAGTGCGGCTTCCCCCAAGGGGGCGCCCAAATCTCGATCGCTAGTAAAGCTGGGCAGTCATACAAAAGGCCATTCCAAAAAAGATTTTTTTTTTCGTATTTTTTGATATGAAAGCCTACGACAGACATGGCGAATGGCCTAACTCAAAAACTTTATGCTTTTGGATTACGTGGAAACTTGCCTTTTTTTTAAATTTAAAAATTTTTTTTTGACAGAAAATTTTTTCTGTCAATTATTTCCGACATGTCACTTTTTTGAATTTTTTTCCCCGCAAACGGGGTCCCACAAGGAATGTCTTGTCACCAAAATTATTTCTTGGTTTATCATGAATCTTACCCCTCCTCCCGGAATCTTAATACTCACTGTCCGATGATTTTGGCATTATGGGACTCCCCAAAAATGCAGATTTTCAGCAAATCGTATTTTGGCACTGGATAGATTCATAACTGGGGCCTTTCCCGTGGGTTTTAAGTTTTTTATTCAAAAAAGTATTGGGGGAATTTTTTTTACGTGGGAAAAACCGAACTCAGCTAACTTAGACAACCACCCCAAAACCTATTCAAAATTCGCAAATTTCTTGGCTACTTTTTATAGTAGATCAATTGGAAAAAAGACCCCCCCTTTGGGCTTTAAAAAATAAATGTCAAAAAATTAAAATTTTTTAAGTGCATTTCTGGAAAAAATGGGAGCGATAGACATCTTTGCTAATGGTTATAAAACCCTATTAGGTCTAAAATAGATTTTGGGTCAATCGTGTATGGTTTGGCATCGAGAACATTTTTAAAGGATTTGGGTCTGTGCAGAATCCTGTTTCGTGGTGTCTTGGACCCTGAAGTGCACTCGGATCGAGCGTCTTGGGTGGAGCAGGAGTACCCCCCCCTCCGATCAGGGGCGCGGTCGTTAGCCTTGAGCTATGCCCCCAAAGGGGGTCGAGTCCGAGCCACCCTAAAAGGCAAATGGTTAGGCCCTTTGCCACAACTCCACGACCCCGTCGAAAAGTCGGATAGATCTCTCTACCCTCGATACCCCGGTTCGTCAAATATAGCGCCCTGGGGGAAATCCCAATTTTTCCATTGGAAGTTGGCTTTCCCTCAGCTAGGCCTGGCGCCGGGGGTGGAGGTTTCCCAGATTCAAGAGATCCCTTTTTAAACTTCCCTTTTTTTCATTTAATCCGAGGCTCCAAGCAGAAAGTGGTGGGGGCGGGGGTATGGTCGACTGAATGTGAACAAAATTCGACTGCCAAATCATACATCGATCTTTTTTGCTGAAATTTTTGCCATTGATAAAGCCATTTATTTTTCACTATCGGACCCCGATGAATAGTAAATTTTTTTTTTTTTTGATTCTTAAGTTCATTAACCCTTAAATCTTTGAAACCACAAAATGAACTTTGGGTAATATCTTGTAATACATGGTGCCAAAAAATCAAAAAGCTAAAATGGGTACCCGGCCCTCTGGTATCCATGGCAATGAGGAGGGTGACAAAATTTGCCGGGTCAAAAGGCGATTGACCTTTTGCATGTCCGTACAGATCTCAGGTTTTTGTTTCTTTTAAAAACAAAATACTCTCCTGTGGCAAAGTATGGACCAACCTCCAACTCACACCCAAAATAAAAAAAACATGAATGTGGGGCACAGCCCCCCAGGAAGGAAAAGGGAGGGGGTGGTTTGGCCCGCCTTAGGGGGACAGTTCAAAATTAAACCCCCCTCACTCCCCACATAGAAAAGAAATACCCTCCACAATGCCCCAAACCCGTAAAACCAACCTTACCCAAAACCATATTTAACAACATGCCCAAAAAACAATAACAATAGAACACCATCACAAATTTCCCAAAATAAAAACTACTTTTTTTCAACATCCAAAATTCTATCAAATATGAAAAATAATAATAAAATAACACTTTTTAAAGGGGGACAAAACTTTTTGACCCTTAGTGTTACAGAATAAATAGGATCCATTGGCTTAATAACCTTGGCCACATGCCGCTGGTTGATAGCCAAGAAAACCAAAAAAAAAAAAAAAAAAAGTATACATCTGATCTTTGGGTTTTTTTTGGTTCATCCTTGTCCCTTTAAAGATGTAGAAAAAAAACAAAAAAAGCTTGTGCCAAAGAGCTACCCTGAAACCCGGGGGCCCCTCGTTCGTTTTCTTTTGCTTCCGATTTTTGTAACTCAAGTAAAGTAAAAAACTGCATTTTACCCGATCCTTTTTTCACTCTCTAGTGCTTTTCTTAACCTTAGTGCTCTTGATTTTTCAGGTACACGAGACTACAGTAGCACCCCACCCCACCCGAGCTTTTTTTCTACACCAGGGTAGCCCTTGCGGGGGTTTGACCTTGGGTAGGGGGGCCCGTAGCTAAGGCCCTTTTTTTTGGGGGGGCCCTTCTATTTATTTTTTAAAATTTTTTTCCTCTCTTCATTGCCCCTTCCCCGACCACCGGGTTCCCTTGTGGGGCTCTGGTTTAACCATCCTTCGCCTAGGGAAGTTCGGCGTAAGGTTCCTCCACAAAAACAGCTTTCCCTGTGGGCGTAGAGGACGGAAATGCCCCCACTCTCATAGTTTTGCTTTTAGGGTTTATACCAAAAGTTTAAATGTTTTTATCCCTTCAGGACTACGGGGTTCGGGCCAAGGGGGGTTTAAAATGGTCCCATCCCAGGATAAATAGACCCCCGGGTACCCTTTTTCCTTTCAAAGGGGGAGGGGCCCCTGATCCACTCTCGACCCAAACCGACTCTGAAAAATGGAAAATCCTACTAAGAAAACCTAGAAAAACCTTTTTCAAAATCCCTACCGAAATGCAAGGTGCGTTTAAAGGTTAAAACGGAAAATCGTTTGAACGTGAACCCCCTTTTTATCAAAAAAGGGCCCTTTATGGTCAAGTGGACGGCGATTTTTATTTTGAAAAAAAAAAAAATGCGAGATGGAAAGCCCCTTTTTAAAATACAATATAATCCCGGGGGAAGGATTTCTTTGCGACGCAAAAATTTAGATCTCAGAGTTAAAATAACTATTTAAAGGGGGTAACCTTTTACAGGGATTAGGACGTGGAAGAAATGAAATTTTGAAGAGTATGAAGGACCCAAAACGTAGTGGCGTTTATTGTTAACCCCGAAAAATGGGAATGTGCGAACGAAAAAAAAGGACTTTTTTTTTTTTTTTTTTTTTTTTTTTTTTTCCCCTTTTTTAATGAAATCCCCGAATATGCCAATATCGGATACGGTAATGTCCAAATAAAACCTTTTTAAACCCCAAAAACCAATCCATTGAAAAAAGACGCCAAAAAATTCGGCAATCATTAGATGTTTTGATAAAAAACTCAAAAACATTTGTCGCAAATGTGCTGCAGCTCATACATTATGTGGAAGGGTTTTAAGGGAGGGGTGGAGCGGGGTCGCCATGTACTCCACAAAGCTTCCCTTTTACTGAATGACTATTGTTCTACTTTGGGGTTTTTCCATGCAAAAATAAAAAAAGGCAGTATCTGACTATATGTTCAGTTATTGTCTACTGATCATAATTTGGGGTTCCCTACGGGAGTGGTAGAGGGAGCAAGAGTTAAGTTGATTAAAAGATTCTCATCTGGTCCTTCTAAAAAGTGGGATCCCACGCGGGTGGACGTAAATGATATGTCAATAAGCTTTATTTACTATCATTGTTTTTTTCATCAATAGCAGCCAAGTGCCCGTGGCACACCCGGGGATGCTCGTTGGGAAGCGTCACCTTCCCATTTTTTTGAATATTCTGCGCACAACAAAAAGCCCTTCAGCGCCTAAATTGATTAAAAAGACAGAGGGTCGCCTTCGCGAGGAGCGTCAAAAAGCAAACTTGTTAGAGAAACCATTGATGATAAAAAAAAATATTCAGAATTCAATTTTAGATGCAGCAATGATTTTTCTTTTTTTATTAATCCGAGGGCGTCGACGATCATGATTTCCAAAATTTTCTTTTTGACAAACATAATGAGTTCACTTCCTTTGTGGTGTCGCCCCCTTCTTTCACGTTTTTAGATAGGTCATCCTCTGTCTCCCTCTTGCCCTTTTTTTCCCTACTTTTTCCTGTTAGCGATAGATTTTTTATGGTGTTTCTCTATAACTCCCCAAAAACGTCATTTGGCAGCAATGATATCCCTTTTCCCAAAACTTGACAGATAGCGTTTCATAGATTCCCTATTGCCGCGGGCGGGTTTGCCAACGCAATAGGGCCCCACAGGCTTTTTAAAAATAACATCAATAACGAGAACTTTGTTTTTACAAACGCAAAGCTAGGTCATTGAATAATTAAACAAAAAAAAAGATCCTGGCGATTTTTTTCTCACAATTAAAACTACACCACGTATCACCGGGTTTTATCCCTGTCATAAAATATTTTAAAAATAATAATAATAAAAAAAAGGGAAAAAAATAAAAAAAAATAAATAAATAAATAAATAAATATAAAAATAAATTAAAAATAGAAATAAATAAAAAAACTTTAAATTTAAAAAACTATTCAGTCGGAACATTTGATTCACCTAGAGACTTGCAAAAGCACCGCCAAGCAGCTCAGGGAAAATTAGCATCCCGCCTTCCTGACCCCAAGGAAGGGGGGCTGACTGAACCCATTCCCCCTTTTCCACAGGAGAGACTTTGATTTCAATAAAGATCTAAACCATGGATAACTTGTTCGAGCCCTAAAAACTGTAAGGAACTCCCCAGCCCCCTGAGATTCGGTATGAATGATAGAGCATCTTAAACATGATGCTATGATTAAGCTGCTAAAGGGTACAAGGAATTTTTAAGGCCCCACTTTCCCCCAAACTCACACTTAACCCCCATTCCCAATTTAAAGGAGGGGGGAAAAACCAGAACCGCCCTCTTAAGCCAAAAACTGACAAGTTTCGCAAGGCCATGGAAGAATTTTTAAAAAGTAGGCTATTGCATTTTTTAAATTCCCTATTTGTTAGTTTTACGGCAGTGGCCTTCCGAAGTGACGCCCAAAATCTTGATCAAACCCGTAAAAACTGGCAGTCCATTCAAAGGCAAATTTCCAAAAAAAAAACCTTTTTTGATTTCAGTATTTTTAATGTGAAAAAAAACCTAGGGCATGAATGGCATATGGTCTACTCAGAAAACTTTATGCTTTTTTTTACGCAGAAACTTGCCTTGTTTTTTTCAAAAATTTCATTATGAAGAACTTTCCTGTCAAATTTTTCGACAGTGTCTTTTTTCGGCTTTTTACCCGGCAAAGGGGTCCCACAAAAAAGTGTCTTGTCCCCAACTTATTCCATGTATGATCAAGAATTTTACCAGCTCCCCCTTGAAATTTAATACTCACTGTATCTGATGATGTGCATTAGGCATCCAGGTAAGCAAATTCTCGGCAATTCGATCCAGCTGGTAGGATAGATTCAAAACTCGGACCTCCAGGGGTTTTTATGTTTTCCATAAAGTTTTGGGGTTTTTTTTTCACATAGAGGGGGCTAACATCACAAACTTATAATCCCCCAACCCCCTTTCAAAAATTTTTTGGGTTTTACTCTTTGACGTAGATTAATTGCAAAGCCCACATTGGAAATTAAAGAACAAAACAATCGCGTATGGCTCGGCATCAAATCATTTTTAAAAGATTTGGATTTGTCAGAATGATTTTTTTACGTGTGTTCTTGGGAAAGACAAAAACTTTATTTTTGCCAGTGTTGCTCCTTCCATGCAGGTGTCGAAAAGTTTTGGTGCAAGGACCCGCCTTGTGATCACCCCACAACACGAGGGGTTTTCCCAAAATTTATCGAAGCGTTAGGTATGGTCTATTGTGGCTTGCCAGGACTGAATCCAGACCGCTCCGTCTCGGGTGTAAGTGGTGGTCAAATCCGTTTCAAAAAGAGTGAGGGTAAAAACTTGCCGGGTATACTGAGCAGTGTGATGCATGGTAGTCCACCGACCCCCCTTTTTCTCCCCCCGAGGGGATGCCACCCCCTCAACGGTAAGGGGGTATGAAACGACTGCAAAAATGTCATCAAACGTAGCAAGTCCCGTGCCATATTTCCCCCCCAGCCTTTAGCACCCAAAACGGGATACAATATGCTTGCGTTGGGTTTCCTGGGATGGTTGGGCCGGGCACGGTATGGTGATACCACTTGCGTCCAAACTAACTACGGGAAAAATCACCTGGAAAATGCTCAAAAAACCCCCAAAAAAAACCCCAACATGATCAATTAAGCTGCCACCCGAGGGGAGGGGGCTTTGAGTTCAATTTTTCAAGTTGGGGAGGGGGCGAAGGTATTTACCAAAAATTGCCTCACCTCCTCAGCAAGGAAGACATAAAATACCTTTTTTAAGTTCTAATGGCTCGCTTAATTTTCGGTTTTTCCGTAAAACCTACTCACCACCCAAAATTTTTCCCTTTTTTTCCCAAAAGGGTGTTAAAAAATTGGGGTCCCTTTTTTTTTAAAAATTATGGGGGGGGCCCCTTTATTTAGCGTTTTTAAAAGCCCCTTTTTTTTTTTTTTTTTTTTTTTTTTTTTTTTTTTTTTTTTTTTTTTTTTTTTTTTTTTTTTTTTTTTTTTTTTTCTAAAAAGGGCCCTTTTTTGGGCCCGGAATGAATTTTTTCTTTTTTTTTAATTCCAAACATTGCGAATAAGAAAAATCGTACTGTTCTTTAAAACCCCCCTTTTTAAAACTGAAGGGTTTTTTAAGGGAACCAACTTTTTGGAAAAATTTTGAAAAACAAAGGGTTGTTTTAAAATAAACCTTTTTCGTTATTTAAATTAAGGTACCATTTGAAAACCAATTTTAAAAAAAACAAAATGTAGGAAAAAAAAAAAAAAATTTTCCCTTAGGGGAATTTTTTTCCCAAATTAATTTTTTTTTTTAAAAAAAAATTTTTTTCCCCTTTTTTTTTTTTTGGGCCTTTTC